>NC_056746.1:488479492-488779492 GCF_019279795.1 Protopterus annectens | reverse complement strand
TGCCTTCAAGGAGTAAATACTTCACCCAAAATTATAAAATGTATAATAGATCCAATAAAACATTTATTACATAAAATCAATCAATTACTTCCAATTACATTCATTATTTAACCCTTCTGGTGCCAGTGTATTATATTTTAAAATGTACACTGCCCCTTTGTGTAATAACTTATCTTTAAGGGAAACCAACTCCCCTGCTTCAACATAATCTGTTCCAAAACACAACCCTTTAAAAATACTGGATTACTCTGATGGCAAGCTTTAAAAGGCATAGCTAAAGGACTTTTACTGCACATACTTCTAATGTCTTTTATATGCTCTTGGAATCCAACTTTAAATGCCCTCTGACTTTCTCACACATGGAACAAATCACATGAGCATCTTAAAATATGAATAATTCCTGTTGTACTATATAAAAAGTCCTGGTTAGGTTACATATTTTGTAATTTGGGGTGAAATATTTACTCCTTGAAGGCATTGTTGCCGAGGAGCTAGAGGTGAATAAAGATTTTATTTTTTTCATCTGTGGCTGTTATTTTGGAAGTTTCAAACTCCCTGTGATACGTCTGACAAATAACCCCAATAAGTATTCAGCATTCTTTTTTCTTTCACTTAAATAAACCCTCCATAGATTGCTCCCGATTAATAGGTTCATGTCTTCTGACTGCAAATTATCAATATTTCTAGTATAATTGTACCTAGAAAATAAACAACAGACAGTGATACCAGTTTCATAACTAGTATTGAACATAACCATACCTCTCCAATGCCCCTGATTTTTAGTGAGATTTTAGCTTTATCCCTCTTAACCCCCTCCTAAAACTGATGATTTTTGGAGAAAAAGGTGGTGAGTCACAATAAATAATGACAGCAATTAGTTATATACTTCTTTTGCTTCAAAAATAATATTCATTCACATTATCTTATTTTGTCAATGACTCACGTTAGTAGTACTAATATTTTAACAATGTCCCTGATTCCCTAATTATTTCTGGATTTCTCCCCAGTTGGCTGAGACCTATAAAAATAAATGTTTTTGTAAAAGCATTTTGTAACAGCATGAAAAAAAAACAAACCATGATACCATTTTTAGCTCGCACCAAACTTGGAAAAAAAAAAAAAAGAAAAAAACTATAAAATTAACAAATGCAACTACAAAGTTGGTGAGTCACTGCTCCAAAGTGGCATACGTTAGAGTCATCATCCTATCATTCTATAGCTTAAGTGCAACATAACACACTCCGTTTTAATCCTTCTTTCTCTCATTTATTTTCTTTCAATGATGCTTCCAGTGCAAATAGCCCTCTCCAGATGTGGCCATAAAATAGTTCTTCTTGGATGGAATTCACCATAAATTCCCACGTTCTTTTGTTTAATATTTCCTAATTAAGAACGTCCATTAATCTGTTAAGTTCCACTGCTGTGCAGGTACTGTGGCACAACCTAAATGTGTCATGTTCAGCAGGATCTTTTAATTTTTCAGTATACCTGCTGTCTTATTTTAACCATTGTTCCTCCTCCATTGTAATAAAGTCTAAACTCACTCCAGATGTTCCTTCCACTTACCTCTTCCCTTATCCTCCTTGTGTGGTTTATATTGCTCTTTTCTTTATTCCATTCTCCCACAAATATTGGTTTCATTGGCCATTTCTCTACCAATTGCTTCCTCTATGAACTACCTTTCAGACCAACCTCTTGCTCTATATATATTCTCCCATATTATCTGCTCAGGACGATTTGTAGTGTTCGACTTCCCTCTTTGCAATAGCTGTGCCTATAAAGGTTTTAAGACCAGTAGGGAAGTGTATTTCTCATGTAGCAGGCTAGACATGTCAAAATATGAAGTGCGGCTGCCTTAATCGTTTAAAAAGCAGAGTAAACTGTTTCAGTCATTTTCTTGTACAGAGTAGTCACTGTCTACATAGATTCTACTGTACTCCAGTAGTATTTGCCTCCCACATTTCCAGAATAGAGAGAAAAATCTCTCTCTCAATGAAATTTTGGACTTTGATGACTATTGGCTGAGGAAATCTGGTAAATCCACCATCTGTTAATTATATTACATGGGGTCTGCATATCTCATAACGAGGAACATTCCTCATTTTGAGTCTTTAAAAGATCATGTTCCTTATTGCCTTACATCATACCTCTCAACCTCTTAAGAGAAAGAAATCTAGATATAGTAATAAGTAATGGAGGGACAAAGCCCCAAAATAGGGAAAACACTTAAATATTGCTCTTATAAACTTAGAAAGTTGGCAGACTAATGGGTTTCCATAAGCATGAATTTTCGGAAGGGTATGAAGTCTAAAACTCAAATGCTTGTCATTATCTTCTGATTTCCATTACCAATCATTTGCCAGAAAAACAAATTTATGAGGAAGATACCAAAAATATTAGAAAAAAATCTGGACATTCTGCGAAAATCTGGACAGCTGAGAGGTATGTTCCACACTGAAAGGGTCCATTGCAGATTCAGTGCTATGAATTTTTTAACCAATATCCATGGTAAATAATACTGATGCATATTAATTCATCAAAAGAACACAAATAAGTATAGTGTAATATGTTATCATCCTGTGAGCTTCCTACTTGAAGATGTTAGTAAGCCATTGGTATATGTTCCATATTTTGCCCATTTGTACACATTATGAGAGGTAGTGTGCCACATGGAGATGGAAGGTCGAAAGCTTTGGGGCTCTGTCTAACAATATCTCCACCAAATAAATCCCAGTCCATAATCTTAGTTATGTCACCATGAACGCTTTATAGACCTATCTTGATCTTGGGCACCCCTGAAAAACTGAGGTTTTCCTTTCTCAAGCTGTCTTCTAACTCATTCATTCTTTCTGCCATCTCTTTCTGCAGTTCACTTAAATCAACCAGTGTACCATTGTCAAATCATCAGAATGCTGGGAGGGAGTCCCCACCATTTCTTCCTGTCTTTGGTCAGTTTTAATGACATAATCCCAAAAAGTTTTTTCATGCTAATAACTTCCTCTAGTAATCTGTCCCCAAAAAGCTAAAACTTATACAGGTGTAGATTTCAGTTACTACCTATTGCATCCCCAATGGCTACTGCCATATTTTAACTGCTTTTCATGCTGCTGATCAACATTCTAAATTGAAAACTCTCAAACAGCTTCTTACCTATTAGCATATTTTTGTCCAAAAATGGCCTGTTCTTTCTATTTCTTTTTACATATTTAACCTTAAGAAGAGGACGGAGTCCAAAAGAGCATGAGAAATTCACGCCAATGCCATACTGGAAGTCGTATCATATCCTTTTTTTTGTCCACATTTTGGCAGATCCTACTTAACTACCCCCAATAATGTTCAATCGTTCCCTCATCCACCCTTTGTATAAATTTTTAAATTTCATGCTAAGTTGCAATTTCTATGTTTCCACTTTTAATTGACCACTCAAGCATATGTCCACATTCAGTTTCTAACTAATCATACCAGAACTCACAGTGTCTATAAACAATTAAAAGGAACTTCACAATCGTGTTTGTTGTCATAGTCATCCTCCCCACCCCATGAAACAACAATGGAACATTTTTATTTTATATTTCTGGCAGCAGTCTCGCTCTACCCCTTCACCTTCGGTCACTAAGCCATTTTTTAATGAGTTTAAGACAATTTTTCAAACAAGAAAGGAGGTAACAATATTGGTTGAACCGCTGCACACAGCCCCAAAATAGGGATTACTTTAACATTTCTATAAAATTTGTCTAGCTTTTCAAAAATAAACACGTTCATTACACAGAGTTCAACTATTCAACTATATACACAGAGCTTTGTTTAACCCTTTTAAAACCATTTATTTTAATCTCTAAGCTGGACTGTTAGCTAGGTTCCACCCTCTTGTGGTCATGTCTATCAGGTGCTTTATTTTGGTTGCCTACTCACCCTTTGTCTAGGTACACACCATGTGTATTTGACCCCATTTGTTCACCAAACACTTTGCCCCCAAATCCTTATCATCTTCAGCTCCATTTCTTTGATTTCCTCCATTAGTTTCTTAACCTCTTACCACTCTGGTCTATTTCTACTTTTCCATTTTCTGGTAATGCTCTCTATTTGGTGTTATCAATGTTAGCAATGCTTATGTGCACTTTGGGCATCCCCCTTGACTCAACTCAGCAGCATTTCCTTACTGAATATTATCTTCTCCCCTACTATTTTGTCCATCTGGGTTTGCATTTCTTACTTAAATTCTTCTAAATCTTCATAGACCCAAAAATAAGCCCCCTATGTACCTCTCACCACTTAATCACATCTCCAATACAACTCACTTACTTGGTGGAACACAGAGTGTAATCTAACCAATGCTGGAAGTATCTGTAGAGATATTTCCATGCAAAAGTCCAAAACTTTCTGGATTTTTTTTTTTTTTTTTTTGCATATTTCAGGTTGATACAGATTTCCTTTCATTTCTCTTGCAATATTTTCCTATGGAAATTTTCACTCATCTCCTGCCTAATCCCTTCTGAATTTCAGCTCCTGCAACTGCCCTAGCATCCCAAATATATCTTAACTTCTGGAGCAGCATGTAATCCCCCACATTCTTGTATTCTCTCTCTCTCCCTCTGCAAATCTTTGAAAGACCCACATATGGTGCATAATCCCCTCTTGCAAATCAAATTCCATTCAAGCTTTCCAGGTTAGCATCTTATTTCCTCTTTTTCCCAGAAATCTGTATTATGGTGTAACAGCATTTTTATGACCCTGTCTGACCTTTAGGGAGCTCTTCCCCTGTTGGCAGCAAAATTTTTGCCCAGTTCTTGACCTTATTTCAATTTGATAAATGTTTCATACTCTGATAAACGTATTAAGGTGGTACACTTCCACTTAGACTTGTTTTAACAACTTCCTTCTCAGTCAGCCCCCTGAATGACAAAAAGAAGAAAAATATGAACCACCTATCATGGCTTCTTTAATGACAGCCTCTCCCAGTCAACCCTCTCACCAATGATTGGGAGCGAATCAGAAGACAAGCAGAGAGGGGACTGATGACCAGCAGGTAGTGGGAGCAAAGTGTGGCAAAAAAAATTTCCTTATATATTCCAAGTCTTTCAAGAGCAATATTTCTCTATTAACTAGCTCTCCTTTCTTAAATGGAGTTTTCCAGAAAACTACCCACTTTGGCTAAAATTAGTGTCTCCGATCTGCTGCTGTTGTAACACCCTACCAGCAGGCATTTGTCTGCCACGTCCCACACTCTCATTCCTTACTTGCACCCACACTGCTGCCTACCCATGACTATTATCTTTTCCCATTCTATATCTTCTTTATTCAATTATTCTTCTTCTCCTGCTAGAATCTCTAACTGCACAACCTGTCACTGGTCCTGCACAATATTTACTGTTTTTACTGTCTCTGGAGAAAGCCACAACTTCTGCTTGCTTCCTATTATTTGGGTGCAAATATGGACTGCCTCTGGAACTGTTGACACCCAAAACAAAAGTCCTTCCAAGTGATGTGTAGCAATGCTAAAGCGACCATCCTTACAGCTACTCCCTCTTTCCTCAGCTTCCACATCACCAGAGCTAAAGTTATATGTCTTGCACCCTGTCCACCAGGCAATGAAGGTTAATTAAATTCCACCATAGTCGCCTTTATTCACCACTCCCATAAATACATTGAGGTCCTAGCCTGCCACCCCTTCAGCTAAAAAAAAAACAATTCAGATACTCTTCTGGCAATGTATTTTCAAGGTCTTCACACCATTCCGATGCTGCCTCTGAATGTCACTTTATTTCATTAATCTTACTCTCCAATCATTGAATAAATGAATAAACTGCTCCAACTTAGTTTATCGTTGAAAAATGTTGCTACATTTTGGGATGCAGCTCCTTCTGCGCCTCCCCTTAATCTACCTTCAGGGACCCTTATCCATTGTTAATCCCAGCAAATGTTTTAACATTGTTGAACTTTTATCTTTTCCCTCCATATTGGTGCAACTTATCTTTTTACTGACATCATCTAACTTCACTGACAACATCACAAACTCCCACACTTTTCACCTGGGCAAAGCTCACTTTTCCACCCCACTTTACCCCAAACTTGGAAGCAGTAAATAGCCATCTCTGCAAATGGTTCAGAAATAATCCCCTGATACAGGCTGTCTTTCTGTATAACCTCACTGTTCTGGCTACAGGCCAGACTGTACTAATACCGAAAACAGTACTGCAAGCACATCAGTGCAGCTTATTGGCCATGACTGTAATTTGATGCAACAACACCAAACTGAATGATCACTGTATGTGCGATGTCCATGCTACATACAGCCTACATGTTGTGCAAGCTCACATTAGCACAGATTCACTGTTGTAACTCTGCATGGCACATGGGCTGCCATGGTCTGTGTACTCTGTCACACAAGCAGAACAACAGGTGGGCATGCTGAGGCACTTCGCTGTTCAGTGCTTCGAGTCTGCCTTACTGTGGTAAACTTGGTTTCTCTGCAGCACACTACATGCGACAGACATGAATACAATTCTGACTCTATTAATCTTGCTACAGCCATTCTGAGGATTTTAGTCTACTCTCAATTTCTGGTATGGTGCACAGAGAGTATTTCAGAATCATTCCCTTAATGAAGGACAGAATCATAGCCATCATTAATTGGACAGCACCAGATGGGCATTCTAAAACTCTTTCCATCCTAGCAGTATATGCTGTCTAATATTCAGAAACCTGCACATTTCTAGGTACTTTGCACTGCTTTAACTGTTTTTTTTTTGCTAGAAATTTTACCTATAAATCAGTATAATGCCAAATATAATTTAGGGGTTCATGGTTTCAAATACAGTGCTGACTAATGCATGTGCTTATGAATTTACCTTGTCACTTACCAGGGCCATAATCCCATTCCTCAAAGACGGTGACAGGTTGTTTAATCTCATTTCTGAGATAACAGTCGTAAAGGCCTACAAAGTGAAGCGGACAGCTCTCAATCACCAAAATATTCAAGTGCCGACTCACTTCATGATATGACCAGATCCCTAGGCCTGCCTACCTTACAAAATGCACCCTCATCCAAGGGTAGATGCATCCATGGTGACTTTCATACTCAGGTGTGACAGGATGAAAGAGATGCCAGAACTAGACTGGAAAGGTGAAACCTTCAAGAGATGCTGATGCATACCTGGAAATCCCTGTGTGCACTGAGAAAAAGCACTGCAGTTGCTGTTTGTATAGAAAGGACAAGTACCTGAAGAGCTATGATTCAGTCCTGTAAGAAAGCTGGTTGTGCAAGACAATGTCAAAGCAGCACCCTATAAAGAACTTGCCTGTGATGGCTCAGTTTGAGAATGATATTCACCAAGATCCCCACGTACAGAACAGCTTCAGTAGGGACTCACTCATGTGTGTGGCTCCTGAGGTGAGCTGCCACTATGACCCTGCATTTGGTAAACACCTTGGAGGTCTGTAGTATAACCAATTGAAAGGGCCCAAAATTGAAAACATCTGGCTCTGGTCCTGAAGGGTGGGAACCTCCTGAACTTCTCAGCTACCAGACTAACATATATGTATATCCTGAAGCTCTAAAGAAATTATCCAGTTGCCCTCTGGACAGGAAATGGCTGACTCTACTATGATCACGCAGAACTTTATTTTCAGAATGAACTGGTTGAGACTGCTGAGGTCCAAACCTGTCCTGTGGGCCTTCATTTTCGTTGGAACCAAAAATAACCATGAGTAGTATCCAGACACTTACTGACCTGGTGAGACTGTTTGGATAGTTATATTTTCCTAACAGGGTGAAGACCTATTGCCTGGTGCTACCCTTCTGATGGGGTGGGATGCCTGGAAAGCGGAGATAAGTATATCAGGGAGGACAGAGAAAGGGTATGATGTGGCCTCTGGATATAATTTCTCTTACTCACTTTTTCAGTGTGATGGCCTCCCATACATGAAGGTTGGCACAAAACACACACACACACACACACACACACACACACACACACACACACACACACACACACACACACACACACACACACACACACACTGACTGCCTCTACAGTTGCACAGTCATGCAAGTCCTCATTGGTTCTGCTGCTGTCTCCCACAGGGAGGACTACAAAACCCCTGACTCTGCTGATGACCTCTGCTTTGAGGGAAGCATCCATTCTGGTAGCCACCACTGCAGTAGGGGCCTCTATTAAAATGCTGCCTAAGTTCCTGCTGCTGGCTCTTCCTAAACAACATCATCCTGTAACTCTTCTGATTATGGCAGAATGTTCACTGAGAAATGGAGAACTTGAAGCCAACAACTGAATTTCTTACCGTTTTACTCACTCATCTGCAGCTTAACTTTCACTTCAGGGCTAAACAATTCAGAGTCTTCAAAGAGCCACTAGTGAAGGGCTCCAAATTTTCAGCAACACTAAAATGTCTGATCTAGTTGTTTGGCTGCACCACTGACTGCAATACAAGTTATTCTCATGGACAGATCTAAAATAGTGCCTTGGACACTACCTTTCTAAGTAGATCTCTATGCAGCAACTTTTTCAATGTGCCATACGTCCCATCTATAAAAACATGCTAAAACGTGACCGTGTGTGTCATAAAAACAGAAATTATGTACTTACTATAACGTTCCATATTTTCTGTCCATTTTCGTTCTTCCTCCACTTATGGGTTTGGATCCGATCTCCTAGATCTGACTCAGCCATTACAAAAGCTTGGGGCAAATAGAAAACGCTTGAGATCTTGCCTTACCCACAATGCACCAACCTCGACTACCTCAGATCTGGTTTGCTAATAACAGCAGAAAGACATACAGCAGTAACAGATAAAGGAGACTATATCTGAAGCTATGTACCAAGGAAGTAACATACATAAAAACACTCGCTCTTCCAGGAGTTTTTAAGGCAGGGTTTGGTGGGAGGGGAGTTGAGGAAGAATGAAAATGGACAACACAGATGGAACGTTATGGTGAGTACATAACTTCTTTATCTGATGTTGTCAAATTTTCACTCTGTCCTCAACTTATAAAACAGAGTCCCCAGCTACCTAAACGTCAGGGTGGACACAAGGAAGGATATTCCTGAGCAGCACTGAAACAAAGGATGCTCTACTCCTGGAGACCATGTCCAATTTGTAATGAGTTACAAAAGTATGGGGAGTAGCCCAAGTTGCTGCCACACAAATATCGTCTACGGAAGCTCTATGCTGGAAGACTGATAAAGTAGCCATGGCTCTAGTGGAATGAGCTCATAATGATTTCGATAAAGTAATGCGCAATTTGTTGTATATACAAGAAATACAATCTGTCAGCCATCTGGCTAGACTGATTTTGGCAACAGGTTTTCCTAGTTTTGTCTCAGAAAAAGAGACTAATAACTGGTCAGTCTTCCTGATATTTTCTGTTCTGTTCGGGTAAAAACATAATTGCCTGTGAACATCCAATAAATGTTAAGTGTATTCACCTTTCTTAGAAAATCTGGGGAAGAATACAGTCAAGTTAATAGACTGATTAATGTTACCCTCCGAAACAACTTTAGGGAGAAAGGTAGCGTTAGTTCGTAAAGTAACCCTGTCATTGTGAAAGATCTAGTAAAGTGGTTTTGAAGATAAAACCTGAATCTCTGAAATTCTTCTGGTAGAAGTACTAGCTACTAGAAAAATAGTTTTCCAGGAAAAAACATGAGGCCACATTTAGCTACAGGTTCAAAAGGGGGCTTGAGTACATTGCTGCAGTACCAGATTAAGGTCCCATGTGGGAGTAGGGTCCTTAAAGGGAGGCCTGATAAGAACAGTATCTCACACAAAGGATTTGCATAGCCTATGGGAGGCATCAGAAGCACCTTCGAATCCTATTTGAAAATTCAATATCGTCATTAGCTGGACTTTCACTGTGAAGGAGCGAACTCTTTCTTTAAAAAGTAAGGCTAAAATTCAAGGATACTAAGGAAAGGAGCTGAAAAGGGATCAGCCTTACTTTGGCAGGCTCAGTAAACAAATCTTTTCCATTTACTGGAATACAGTTGACGTTTAGATGATTTATGTGATAAGAGTATCTGACAGACTGGAAAGGAGAGCATAGGTTGTTTGGCTAGTAATGGGATTGGAGAAGCCAGACGGTCAGCCTGAGGTTCGATATGTCTGGATGGATCATGCCTGTTGGGTGCAACAGGTCATCTGCAGTCAGATCCAGAATCCACGATGGGTGGAGTAAGTGAGGTCAAAGGAAGGGCAACCAAATCTGTCAAGCCCAAAAAGGTGCAATGAGGATAACTTTGGTCTTCAACATGGCAGCTTTCTGCAGGAACTTGGAAAACAAGCCGGGGGGCCAACTGTGAAGTAGGGCATCCCCCGATGACCCCCCCCCCACCTGTGAGGGGATGAGGGCAAAGTAGCTGCTGCATTTGTTGTTTAAGGGAGAAACAAAAAGATCACAGTAAGGCTGGCCCTACTGACAAAAAAATTATTTTTGCCACATTCCTGTTGAAAGACTATTTGTAAGGTAGAAGAATGCACCTGCTCTGCTTGTCTGCTATCATACTGGATTTCCCTGGAATATGTGTTGCTATGAGAAAGTAGTTGGATGAGATCATTCATTGCCACACATTGAGTGCTTCTTGACATAAGGGGTAAGATCTGGTCCCTCCTTGTTTGCTGATGTAGCAAACTACTGACATGTTGTCCATCTGAATTGCAATCATCCCCAAGGGGAGAGCTTCTTGAAAGTCCTGCAACGCTAAAAGAACTGCTCTCATCTTTAGGACACTGATATGCAAATTAGTCTCTTTGGGGCACCAAGTGCCTTGCACGGTTTTCCCCAGGCAAACCCCCCCCCCCAAACTTGGAAGCGTCCGTGGCCACCATGGCCTTGGGCTGAGGGGGAATGAATGGACGGCCTTGTAGTGCCTGCTCTGATTGAATCCACCACCTGAGATCTTTCTTGCAAATCTGATTAATACATATCAGGGTTGATATACTGGCTAAAGCAGTGATCATTGCATGGCTAGCATCCACTGTAGAATCCTCATATAAAATCTTGCTAAAGCTAATAGAGTTATCGTCGTTGCCATTGATTCCAGCACCTGAAGAGCTAATCGGGCTGAGACCTTAGTACTTCAGATTATCTTTCTGACCTTTGTCCTTAAGGTCTGAACTCTTAGAGGAGGCACTGAGACTATCATTGACTTTGTGTTGAACAGTGCTCCTATAAATTCAATTCCAAATTTTGAGTAGGTTCCAAAAGAGACTTTTCATGGTTTATTTTTATCTCTAGATGAGAGCATGTCTGAAGAACATGATCACTTGCCTCTATTATTTGATGCCTGGTCGGGGTGGTAATGAGCTAGTCATCTAAACATGCAAACACCTGGAATCCTAGCAGTCTCAAATGAGCTGCTACTACTGCCATGCATTTGGTGAACACCCTGGGGGCTGTGGTGAGACCAAAGGGTAGATTTCTGAACTGGTAGTGACTGGCTCCCAGCTGGAAACATAAGTACCTTCTGGACTACCTGTTCATCTTTATGTGATAATGTGCATCCTGAAGGTCTAACAAGCCCATCCAATCGTCCTTTCCCAAAAATGGGAGTATGGACTGAACCGTGACCATCCAAAACGTGGTGTGTCAAACTGATTTGTTCAAGTTGCTGAGATCCAGGATTGGTCTCCAGTCCCCTGTTTTCTTTTGCACTAAAAATATTCTTGAGTAAGTTCTGGATTCTATCTGGTCTGGTGGGACCTCTTAGATGACTCAGCAGCTTTTGTAATTGAAGTGCTGCTTGTTCCCTCTGACTGGATGGAACATCGGGGATTTTCTTGCAGTTGGAGGTGAAAGGGGAAAGGGTATTATATAACCTCTGGAAATGATCCTCTGCACCCATGTATCTGTTGTTATCTCTAGCCAGGCTCTCTGGTGTAGGGATAAACAATCCCGGATTGTCTCCAGAGGGGGAATGGGAAGGGTCTATCGAAAAATGAATCTGTGGACCCTTGGTGTTGTGGGCCACCTCTGCCGAGAGGGTGGCATCAACCATTGGAGTTTCCCCCTCCATCCCTGGGAAACTCCTCCATGTGTGTCCTGGAAAGGACCCTTGGACTTCTTGAACCACATTTTTCCAGTACCTTGTTAATTCCTGGGGAAGAATATTTGAGGAGTGGAAAACTGTGCACCCATGGCAGACAAAGTCTTTCTATCCTTTTCATACCTGGATAAAGTGTCCTTAATTTTGGGGCCAAACAAGGACGTTCCATCAAAGGAAGTATTGATGAATGAAGATTTTAAGAGCTCAGCAAAATCATACAAGCACATCCAGGTGTACCTCCTTGGGGAAATGCTGAAACCCACTGCCCTTCAGGTTCCTTCAGCTGCATGCGTAATTAGCCTCATGGAGGAATTGGATATCGATTGCAAGGTAGCCAACTGAGAGATAACAGATACCAGTACCTCAGAAACAGAGCCTGAATGGGTGTCAGATAGTTCCTTAAATAAGTCTCTCTGTAACGTGGTGAAATGTGCCAAACAGTTCAGAGACCTTAAGGCAAAGGTCACTGAAGCATAGACATGCTTTCCCAATGCTATCCATCTCCCGAAACGTGGATGGACTGTGGAAATTTCTTTGGCGAGTTCCTTTATTGTGCCCACCGCCATGGCATCTACCTGTGTACATTTTGCCCAAAACTGCCTGTCCTCTGGCACTGTTAAAATTTTATTCCATCTCTGGGGGATTGGCTCAATGGAGTCTGGGACCTTCAACACTCACTGAGAGATCACATCTATGAGGTCATCAGCAGGCACAGTGACCCAGGAGGTAGACGGGCTGGTACCAAATGCCTCCAGGAGAACATACTCATCAGATGAAGGGTTGCTGGACTTCCAGCCACCTCTCTGTTTCAAGATTTATCGGATGTCTCCAAACTGGATATCTTCAGGAGGTGACCGTAGGGACCATTCACCTTCATCAAAGTCTGTATCTTCTGTGGTTGACTTCTTGGGGGAGTCTAAGTGCTTCCTCTTGCAAGCTCTCCTCTTAGGGACCTCCTCAGTGAGATGCTCTGAAGAGGCATCAGAAGAAGTAGGAACACCCTGCTGGGAAGCCTGGGGTTTTGGTAACAACTGTCCTTGTGGAGAGGAGAGATGAGACTCCAAATGAAGAGATGACAAAGCTCCAGACTGAAGATCCGAGGGGAAGGGAACCATCTTTTTCATGGAAGCAGACAAAGCCCTCTCCATGGTCTCAAAGGGAGAACCTCCCAAAGAAGAAGAAGATGACCTCAGCTCTATAAGGGCAAGCCTTTAGACTATAGTCAAATTCTGCTCTGAAGGGAATTCCCCCGAAGTCGGAGCCGAACTAACCTGTGCCAAGGCCTTGAGGTGTAGAGATGGCTCTGAAAACTCTGACGTTGACTGCGACATCCCGGACCCAACAGGGTAGCCCCGGCTCCGAGAGCTGCAGATCCGATGGAACCAAACAGCTTGGAGCAAGCTTCTGATCCGAGAATAAAGCAATTCTCATATCTGATGCTGACAGACCCAGAAGGCTCACATCCGAAAACTCCAAAACTGAGACGGTAGGGTTGAAGGAGGAACTTGTAAAGGGGGTATAGTGGAAGGTTGGACTGTCTGACCCACAGGGGTGGGAGCCAACAGAATGCTTGACATATTGTAAGCTGAGAGAATCTTCCTCAGCCTCTCCATGTCTTCTTCCATAAGGTTCCTGGAAGAGTGAGTCGAAACTACTAATGGTGACTTTGGTCTCTCTAAAAAAGAGGAAGGGACCCTAGAGGAGACTGGGTCCACTGATGGAGAGTATCTGGTTCTAGGGAGACAGGGAATGTCAGGTGTCAAATTCAATATTTTCTGAGCCGGATCTGAAGCACTCTGATCCAATGTATCTTTGGTTATATTAGGTTTTGGATCAAGAATGAGGTTGAATCCGAGGAGTCTCTCTTTCTCAATTTAGGATCCAAGGTTGAAGTCAGATCAGATGACATAAGCTTTTTTTGTCTTGGGATCTGAGGAATTTGTAGAATCTGATAAAGGTATCTTTTTAGACTTGGCCAAATATCTGGAAGAATGCAAAAAAAGGACTTGTGGAGAGGGAAGCTCCAGATAATGCCTCACTAAAAGAAAAGGGAAGTAACCCCTTGCAAATTAACTTATTTTTGCATTCAACCAGAGCTCTTGGGTTGAACGCATGCCATATAGCTCTTGGGTAGAACGCATGCCATATAGCACAGATTTCCTGTAGATGGAGCGGACCCAAACAGTACACACAAAGTGTGTGGGCATCAGAGAACAGGATTTTGTAGCCATAATTTTCAAATTTCTTAAACTCAGCTGAGCCTTTAGAAAAACTAAAAGGAGAGATAATTATTTGAAAAATAACACTTAGCTGCTTGAGAAAAGATGGCACCATGTCTTTCACTTTCAAGTGGCAAACGAGATCTGAGGTACTTGGGGTTGGTGCATTATGGGTAAGGGAAGAGCTCAAGAGATTTCTGGTTACCACAAGCTTTTGCAATGGCCAAGTCAGATTGAGGGATCAGATCCAAACCCATAAGTTGAGGACAAAACATAGACACATATATATTTTCCAAAGAAGTCCAGTGTTCCAAATTCCTTATCAGGTGGAAGGGCCAACAGGGTCACATCTAAGAGCTCCTTTTTTGAGGGCTGGTTCAACTGCTATAAAGTCAGACAGTGAAGTCACAGTCCAAAATCTCCAGTTTTTCGGAGACCAAAGGATACTTCCAGTCTCCTTGGCAATAAGCACCACTTCATGTGTCTTGTGTCAAGCCCTTTGCAAGACAAAGCGCAGCCATCTTGTCACCCAAGAGGCAGGGCCAAGCAGAAAGCTTCCTGTAAGACTTCCTCTAGTGAAGAGACTGGGTCAATGGGAAAAGCCCCCTCTGCCAGATGAACTCAAAAATCTCCCTGAATTTGGGGTCTTTGGAATGAATACTAGAGAACCCCCCCCTTATCATTGGTACCTAATGTGGGAGATTCTGTGGGGCACTTCACGTGCTTCTTCTTGCAGTATTTCTTCCAGGGGCTACTCAAAGGAGTGGGAACAAGAAGAGGATACCTACCCTGAGTCTATTTCTATGACAGTTTTTTGGTCTCCATGTCATTCTAGTAACATGATGGATAGGCCAATAATTCTCTTCCAAAAGTTGCCACAGTTGAGACTAATACTGTTATTAGTTTCCAGGAATAATCTAACAAGTTTAGCACTGAAATTTGTTTTTATGCAATGATAACAACTGGGCTCAAACTGTCCAGTGACATGGTGTTCATCAATACCAAAAAGATTAATGTGGACTCCTTCACACTTAGCTCAAAAGTACACTGTCAAAGCTGAAGAGGACACCTTCAGGCCACAGGTGTCAAATGCCAAAGACTGACACCATAAATGGTACTGAGGCAACTGGCACTGCAGTTAGAATTGGATCTTCAACAGTGATGGCGCTTACTCTAGTGGCATTCAGTGTCGAACTACAGCCAATGGTGTCAAAGAAGCCGTCAACAATGAAGCAAGAGTATAAAGTGACAACAGTGGAGCTGGCAACAAGAATACTGACCTCAGTTCTACTGATGTCAGACATAGGGCTAGAGAAAAGGCATCCATGAATGGGGAAGGGAGAGAAACATCTAGTGTCTCCATGAAACCAGACGGAGAATAGAATATAACCATCTTGATCTGAGCTTTTACTAAGACCTTCATTAAAATCCAATTTCATAGGCACAAGGGGACTGTAGAAAGAGCAAGAGGCATAAATAGACATGGCAGAAGGATGCCAGGAGGGAGCAAAATAAAAAGGCCTGTACAAAGAATAACCAATTGTTCCCTTGGTTTCATTGGAAGGACAGCTGTAACCACAGAAACCTCAAACTGAGAAACACCACAGGCAGAAAGTTTCTCTGACTATGTGGGACAGCCTTGGTAGTAGAAGGAGAAAATGTTTAAATTTTCCTGCCTATCTTGCTTATCCATTTCTCCAAGGTCAAAAACATGGCATCAATGGGCCCAGACAACATCCCAGGTTGCCTTTTAAACAATTTAAAACATGACCTAGCAGACCCACTTGGATCACTGTTTAACCACAGCCTGCGGACTGGCTATGTTCCGGCAGAATGGAAGGCAGCAACAGTAATCCCTCTGCACAAAGGGGACCATCTACTGATCCTGGGAATTACAGACCTATAAGCTTGACTAGCCTCATCTGCAAGGCCATGGAAAGAATCATTAAAGACATTATCAAGAAGGACATAGGTAATCTCTAAACTCTGTACCCAGCCCAGTTTGGATTCGTTAAAGTTAGATCATGCATGTTAAACTTGGATGACTTCTTTAAGAAAGTCACAAAGGCCCTGGATGAGGGAAAGACAATGCATATCACCTATGTTGACCTAAGCAAGTCATTTGACAAATTCCCCCACTACGGTATTATAGGGAAATTAACTCCTACATCACCAGTTGGCTCACCGTCAAGACACATATTGTCAAAAAGGGTGACTTCACCTCTAGCAAAAGACCAATCATCAGTAGCACACCACAGGGTTCTGTGCTGGACTCTTTACTGCTCGGAATTTATTTCTCACAAGTTCAGGCAAATGTGAATGGCTTGTGGTTGACTAAGTTTGCTGATGATTGTAAACTGGGAGCAATCACGGAGTTCCCAAACAATGCTAATATACTGCAGAAAGTGCTAACGCAAACAAAATGACTGATGCCAAAGCCACGGATTGAAGCTAAATGCAAAAAAATGCATTACTATTACCTTTGGGAATGCTAACATCCATGCTAACTATATTGCAGACAGCACTCACCCAAGTGTAGACCCAGTGGTACGTGATTTGGGTACTTGAGTTGACAGCAATCTGAACTTCAACTACCATGTATCCACAGTTGTAAGGAAATCCTATGTGGCACATCTCATAAGTAAAGGCATCACATCTAGATCTAAGAATGTTACAATTCCATTATACTCGGCCCTCATCAGACAATAACTGAGTACAATGCTCCCTTTTTCATGTATCTTACCAGACACCTGCAACAGTTGGAGACCACAGAGGCTTCTCACCAAGAAAATACAGGGTACACAAAACAAGTCCTATATGGAAAGACCGAAGGCCCTGTCACTGTAGTCTGTTTCCTACAGGCTGCTAAGGAGTGATCTATGCCTGGCTTATAGGGCAGTCTCTGATCCAGCCCTGATAGAAATGCTACACATTTGAAAATCAAACTGCATGAGGGTCACTCGCTCCAGGGTTCTTAACCTAGCCTCTGACATGAACAAATCATGCTGGAAAGACAGATACATCTTCCAGAGACTACCTCTTCTCGGGAACAAGCTTCCCACTCATGGGAAGCAGAGCCTCTTCATACGCAATTTATATCAATGGATGGGTGACTGTAAACTCACTCCTGGGGTGTTGCCCATGTCCCTTATGGACAGAGGCAGTTGGTATTAATTACCATAGACTCATATGTCTGCAAACTTGGATCACCTAAATTGGGACAACTCAGGATAAATATGGCTAGACTTGTAAGCATTCAAGGGCTGTTAGCCTAGTAACCTCTTATGAACCTATTTTTCAAGTAACAAAAATGAACATTAAACCAGATATTGCACTCTAGGACTTTGCATGTAATAGTTTGCTGCACTTTAGTGATTGCAATTAAATGCCATCTATGTGGTGAATTTTTGCCTTGCTCCCTGAAAAATGCAACTAAAGTGAAAGATCAGAACTGAACACCAAATGTCCAAGGCTGAAATCCACTTTCTAATTGGCTTGACATTGGAACAACATTCTGTTGTTCTTGTCTTTCACCTTGCCACAGCGGAACTCCGGTCTGCCAATGATTGGCAGTAGATTTTCAAGCACACGGAGGTGCCAGCTCGACGTTCAACCTTCAACAAAGGCACGCTCATTTACACATGTCTTTTGAACACCCACCCAACCGCGGGGAGGACATGCAGACTCCACACAGAAGGCACTCCCCGCACTCCAGCCAAGAATCGAACGGGAGAACTAAAGCAAAAGAAAGGAGAGAAAGATGGAAAATAACACAAGAAAATGTTAGCCACAACAAAGTAAGACTACTATTAACATTTCTCAAGATAATAAAGAAGAAATATCCAAGGGTGAAGAAAATATTATCTGGACAGTACCAGGGTAGTGAAATGATTGCAACTGACCATGTGCAGGTAAACAAAAGTAAAATACAAAAAAAATAAAAATAAAATATTCAAGAAATCAATCAAGGTTGCATTGTATCTGAAAACTCTAGAAAGGTAGACTCTCAGGTGAAGGTTAATTAGGATTATTCTCAAACTGCCCACAGATAGGTATTAGAACAATATAATTAATAAGAGGCCTGAAGTACAACAAAGATAAAGATGGAAAAACTACTTTGAAAGGAGATATAAAACAACTTGTTAAATTATCAGACCCCCAAGGAAATACCATGTCCCACACTTTGCTCATTAAAAAAGTAATTTCTCAACAACTGCAGAAAAAGGGAAAAATAAAATGAAATGAAAACTGTAACAGAGAGCTATAGACAATGGTATTTTAAACCCAAGACTCAACCCAATACTTCAGTTTGACAACATCCTCATCACAACGATGAGGTGGGAATATTTATTTACTTACTTATGTATTTGACATTTGTTGACTGGGAAAGTCCAACTGAGCTAGTGCCCCTTTTCAGCAGAGTCCCAGGGAGAAAAGCTCCACCCCAAAACAATTGCATAGTATTAATTCATAAGCTCACAAAGAAACACACAAATGCATAATTATGATTTTTATATATATATATATATATATATATATATATATATATATACACACACACACACACACACACACACACACACATACAGTATCGAGGTACTATATCATACAACTATCCAGAAAAGGGAAGGCACTCACAAGCATAATGAAAATATACAATGAGATCAAATTCACAAAAGCATGCAAGCATATGGAATAGGAGATCAGATAAGGTTTAATAGCTCACAGTCAAGTAAGTAATTATGTATAAAAATTATGAGAAAAGTTGGAGGAAGTTATGTTTTGACAAGGCTGGCAGGATGAGACAGCACAGTGCTGTGTCTAGGTTTAGAAGTTTTTGTAGTAGGAGTTTGTAGCTACGTGAATAATGAAAGTATTATTCAGAGTAATAAGGAGGGTATGGTAGCTATGTGAGTAGCTATGTGAATAGCGATAGAAATAAGAGTAATATTTAGAGCATTATTCTGAGTGATAAGGAGAGTATGGAAGATACTAGTAAAGTGATAGTGGAGCAGATAGACTGGGAGACATAAATGGAGTTGGGGAGGGTGTTTTGTGTTCGACTTAGTACAGTGATAGGCCCATGTCTGGAGCGGATGTTTTCTTTTTTTTAATATTTTTTGAATTCTTGCGCATGGGCTATGTTTCTGATGTGTAAGATGGGAATATGAACTGAATGTGCAGGTACAGTTTTTTTTTTGTTTTTGCTGTTCTGTTTGTTAACGAGATAAACCCAAATAGTGCAGCTGCCTCTTTTCAGGTACTATGACAGTCTGGAAGCACTGTGAGGGAAGTGATTTGCACAAAGTCAGAAAGAAGACACATGGAGAGTAATAGTGCTCAACCAAGGACACATTGCTTTAATTCTCTCACACTTTAGTGAAAGAGCTTTAGATTTCCACTGGGAGTGAAAACAAGGTAGAAGCTAAGGAACCAATATTTGTTACCCATTTTCAAACTGAGCAGGATGCAGGGATCCGGTATATTTGTGTTCTGGCCCAAAAAAAATTAAGGTTGATTAGAATCCTAATAATTCGCAAGACATTGGAAGAAGGCTGACACCTCATACTGGGAAAGACAAAAACAAGAACTTTACATGAATTTGAGCTGAAAGCTGCTGCAGTACTACAAAGCCCACTGACAGCTAGGGGGCAGTGGACAAAAAGGTGTAACTAGTCAATGACTGTTTTACCTCTCTAGTGTCCTGCAGTAGGACATACCCTATTTATGCAGTTTTACTAAAAGGCACAATTTTTACAAGATTCAAAAGCACAATTTTTTGTAATGGTAAGAGTTATGAAGAGATGAAGTTTCTATTTTCTTAGATACCCAGTTGAGTGACAGAGGAGAAATTGAGGGAGAGAAGTTCTTTCCTCTAGCCATGCACAGATTTTGATTGTAATTATAATAGAAGTACTATGGTTAGAAATATTTATCACATTTTCTATGCAGTGCTAAAATGTCTTAGAATGTTAAAATTGTAAAGAATCATTTAATTTAACTGTCCATTTTGGAAAAAAATATCCTGGCAGTAAAAAAATAATGCATTGCCGAGACCGTCAGAGAATACCATGTGATTAAGACAGTTTATGATGACAGATTGTAAGGAGCTATTTGACAGGCTGAGACCTTCTCTCTCTCTCCTAAACAAGATTAAAATAAAAAAGATGGAATGTGGAATGATAACCAGACAGTTCTAAGGCATGTTTTTTTTTCCCCGCTTGATTTCATGCATATGCAGCAGTACAGGAGATCCACAGGGAAATACCACATCTACAATCCAAATTTTATAATACAGTGAAGTGCAGCTATTTGAATTTAAACAAAATGAAGTAACTATGGATTATAGTGTCTCCTTTACTATACATAAGTCTGTCATTAAGAGCTCTCTAATGGATGTCTATTAATTGTGAAACAGAAACAGAAAAGATATCTGAAATGGATGCTTTAGTCATTTTTATGGAACCATTCTGGTAATACCAGGGAAGTTAAAACAGATGACACTTTCCAGCAATATTAGGAACTGGAAAAATTGTCCAGGAAATATTTCCTGAAATAAAGCAGTTAATAATAAACAATGGTAGTTAACAATGAAAGGTAAAAGTATGAGTCACATTACAAAACAGACGAATGCAGACAAAGTGATAATACTTGAGACATGCCTTATAAAAAAGAAGTTATGTACTCAACCATGATGTTTCACTGAGTAGTTCTACTTCATTTGTCTTCAACCTTTGGGATATCGGATCCGTATCGGATTCGAGATGGCAACTTTACTAGCATCTGCTCTGCGCTCCAAGCTCCTCCTCTTCCCCATAATACACCTCAACTACCTTCCAACCCCAGATCGAGTTTGCTGAACCTTACACTGATAACCCGGCCTGAAAAAATACCTATAACTGCAGCCCATCGGCTGATCATATGCCAAAGTCCAGGAGAAGGAGGGAGGGACGGTTGAAGATAAATGAAATAGAACTACTCAGATGAAATGTTATGGTGAGTACATAACTTCTTTATCTGAAGTAGTTTACTTCATTTGGTCTTCAACCTGTGGAACAGAGTCCCCAGCTACTAAACTCCTGGGAGGCCCTCATGGAAGGATATTCCGAGCACCGCAGAACCAAAGGATGCTCTCCTTCTGCAAGTCAAATCCAATTTGTAATGAGAAATAAATGTATGAGATGAGGACTAAGTAGCTGCAGAACAATTATCATCCAAACACACTCTAGACCAAAAGGCTGCAGCCATCGATCTAGTGGAATGAGCTCTCACCTGACCCGGAGACATGCCTCTGTCCTTATAGACCCGAATGATGCAAGAAGAAATCCATCTAGCAAAAGTGACCTTGGAGATAGGTTTTCCCAAAAAGGGTTTATAGAAGGATACAAACAATTGCTCAGATTTACGGAAATTTTTTGTCCTGTGTAAATAGAATCGTAACTGTCTATGAACATCCAGCAGGTGGAGTCTGTAGTCCATCTTGCTAGTAAAATTAGATAAGAACACAGGCAAACTGATGGTCTGATTGATATTGGCTGGTGATGCCACCTTAGGAAGGAAGGATGGATTGGTCCGAAGGCAAACCATATCTTTATGAAAAATCATGTAAGGAACTTTGATGGACAAGGCCTGTAGTTCTGAAACCCTTTTGGCAAAGGTAATAGCTACCAGAAAGGCTGTTTTCCAAGACAAATATTTCAGATCTGCTGTAGCAGCAGGAAAAACCATAGTAAGGTCCCATGGAGGAACAGGATCCTTGACCGGGGGGGGGGGGATAACAAAAAGGTGCCTTTAATAAAGGCTTTACGCAGTCTAGAGGAGGCTAGAGAGGCAGAATTCTCACCCACATGAAAATGAGAAATGGCAGCCAACTGAACCTTGACAGTAGAAGAGCTAGCTCCGTGTTAAAAAATGTTGACTAGAAAATCAAGAATGGTGGAAATAGGAGCCGTGAAGGGGTCTAAACTCCTTTGACAGGCCCAAAGGGAAAAACGTTTCCACTTGCTGCAATAAACCTTCCTGGTCAAAGACTTATGAGCAGCTACCAAAATAGATCTAACTGAGGAGGATAATCCAGGAGTCCTAGCAATCATGGGAACTGGAGCAGCCAAGCTGTGAGCTTCAAACTGTCCAGATTCAGATGAGGCACCCCCAAAGGGTGTGAAATCAGATCCTGAATGGGATCCAAGATCCAAGGCGGAGCCAGAAGGTGAGACCAAAGGAAGGGAATCCATACCTGGCGAGGCCAAAATGGGGCAATGAAGATCACTTTGTTCCCCAGTCGACAAGTTTTCTGTAGAAACCTCAGTATAAGAGGTACTGGAGGGTAAGCACAGAGAAGACCGGGAGGCCAAGCAGGAACTAGAGCAGCTTGGCGGACTCCTCCGGGAGGGGGTTAAGAGCAAAAAACTTGCTGCACTTCGCGTTGGAAGGAGATGTGAAGAGATCGCAGCAAGGTTGACCCCACTCGTGGAAGATCTGTTCTGCTACTGAAAGATTCAGAGACCACTCATAAGGCATCAGAATAGTCCGAATTAGCCTGTCTGCTAGGATGTTGGACCATCCCAGAATGTGCGTTGCGATGAGAAAACGACTGGTGGAGATTGCCCATTCCCACACTCTCATAGCCTCGTGATAAAGGGGGTAAGATCTGGTCCCTCCCTGTTTGTTGATATACCAGACCACTGACATGTTGTCTTACTGAATTGCAATCATTCCCTGAGGAAGAAAGGCATGAAGGGCCTACAATGCTAGAAGGACCGCCCTCATCTCTAGAACATTTATATACAAGCTGGTCTCTACAGGGGACCACAGGTCTTGGACTGCCCTGCTCGAACAATGCCCCCCCACCCGAGTTGGGAGATGTCTGTGGTCACTGTGGCTTGGGTCAGGGCTGGAACAAAGGACCGTCCCTCCAAAATGTCCGGAGAACACATCTACCATATGAGGGAAGACTGACAGACCTGACTGAGTTGAATTGGATATGCCAATGGCAGTTCCAACAGGGACCATTGTACAGCTAGAGACCACTGTGGGATTCTCATGTGTAACCGGGCACACGGGAGAAGTGTTAAGGTCGCCGCCATAGAGCCTAAGGCCCTGAACACCAATTCTGCCATTGGGAGATGAGAGTGGTAGATCAGGGAGACATGCATTCTCAGGTTTTGCACTCTCTCCGAGGTCAAGAAGAGATTGCACTGTAAAGTATCTATCCTGGCGCCAATGCAGTCTATCACCTGTATAGAATCTAGGAGTGATTTGGATGCGTTGAATGTGATCCCCAAATGCAGGGCAAGGATCAGCAAATAATCCCTGGTTTGGGAGAGTAGATGCCTGGTGGAAGCAGCGAGGAGCCAATCTTCCAGGTACGGACAGACCTGAATCAGCTGAAGCCTCAGGTGAGCCGCTACCACTGCCATCACTTTGGTGAACACCCTGGGGGCTGTAATGAGACCAAAGGGTAGGGGGTAGGGCTCAAAATTGGTAATGATTGACTCCTAGCCGGACACGGAAGAACCTCCTGGAGCTGTACATCTTTATGTGATAGTAAGCATCCTGCAGGGCTAAAGAGCACATCCAGTCGCTTTCTTGTAGGTATGGCATGATGGACTGTAGTGTGTCCATTCAGAACTTCTCTTTGGCAACTGACAGGTTCAGGGTAGAAAGGTCCAGAATGGGCCTTAAGTCCCTCATTTTCTTTGGCACCGAAAAGCACCTGAAGTAGAAGCCTGATCCAGACTGATCGGGGGGGGGACGGTTTCGATGGCTCATTTTTCTAGTAGCTTGGAAATTTCCTGTGCTGCTGCCTCCCTTTGTGTGGGTGGTATGTCCAGGAGGTGTTTGCGAGATTTGGGGGGACCCACAAAGAGGATAGAGTATCCTCTGGATATGATCTGAAGCACCCAGCAGTCTGATGTTATGGACTCCCATACCACTAGGTGCAAGGACAATCGTCTCCTGACTGCCTCCAGAGTAGAGCAGTCGGGCCACCCTCAGGGTTCCTGCCTAGGTCTGTCCGAAAAAAGGTTCTTGTGACTCCCTCTGTCTCTGGGCTGGCATCCATTCTGTCCCCCTCTGCCTCTGGGGGAAGAAGAGCCCTGAGTGTCCCTGGAATACTGTGACTTCTGGAACCACATCTTCTTCTGCCCTCTCTGGTTCCGGGAAAAGGACCTTTGAGGGTTTGAGAAGCGGATCCCGACAGCAGACAGTGCCTTCCCGTCCTTCTCACTCTGGACTAATGTCTCTTTGATGGTCTTACCAAAGAGAGTAGAGCCATCTTAAGGGGCATTGGCAAAGGACACCTTGAAAGGTTCTGAAAATTGACATAGTCTGAGTCAGGCATTGCGCCTCATGGACACGCCGAACCCAGCCGCCCTAGCCGCTCCTTCAGTAGCATGTGAAAGGAGTCGCATGGACGTGTTGGAGGCTGCTTTCAAAGTGGCCATCCTCACGAAGAATGAGACCCTGTCCTCCTGTGACATGGACTTGGGGGGAGACGCCTCCAGCTCCTTTACCAGGTCACGGAGTCTGGTGACATGGGCCAGGTAGTTCAGCGCCTAATGGGAAAGGTAGCTGAAGCGTAAACCCACTTCCCTAGCCAGTCCATCATCCGTGACTCTCGGTCAGGAAAATGAACCAAGGAACTCTCCTGGGCAAGTTCCTTCTTTGTGGCTGCTGCAACCACCATAGCGTCTACTGGGGAGCCCTTGTTCCATGCTGACCTATCTGTGGGAGGACTCAAAATATTGTTGGGTCTTTTTGGAATTGGTTCCATGGTATCTGGCTCCTTCCATACCTGCAAGGTGACCAAGTCCACCAAAGAATCAGTGGAAGGGGACACTCAAGAAGTAGATGGGTCTGTGCCGAAAGCCTCCAGGAACACGGACTCATCAGAAGAAGGTTTGGGGGCAGACCAACCTCCCAGTTAGCATAGGATTTCCATGATGTCTCTAAAGAAGACATCCTCTGGAGGTGACCTAGGGGAACCTTCTCCATCATCCAAGTTCATATCCTTGGTGAGGACTCGGGGGAGTCGAAGTGCCTCCTCTTGCACGTATGCTTGCGAGGCACCTCTTCGGTGGGGAACTCGCAAGCCATTTGTTTCTCAGGTGGAACCGTCTGGGGCTACTCTAGCATGGGCTGCCCTCTGGTAAAATGATGGGAAGCGAAGAAAGAGCCGAGGAGGTCTGGGTGGAGTCCAAGGGGGCAGTCAGGGGTCTCAATCCAGTGGAGAGAACCCTTTCTACCATGTCAAATGCCAAAGGAGAACGAACCTCTTGAGAAACCAATAAGGAGGCCGGTCCTCCCGGGTCAGATGAAAGAATCAGAGCCGAGCCCGAAGTGGACGGAGCTCTGAGGGAGGGAACTTAATCCGACAAAGGCGGAGCCGATGAAAAAAGTTCCACTCCCTCGGATCCGACACCCAAGCTCCGGCTCCGAGAGCAGCTCGGATCTGACACACTCCAGGCAGCTGTCGGCATTAAGGAAGCAGGTACCGTCAGCACCGACCCCCTCACTAAAGCCATCCTCGGATCGGATATTCCGAACCCGATGGATGGATCGGAGAAGGAGATATCGGTTGAAAAAAAGGAAGCGAGCTCCCCCCTCCTGAGGGAGAGGGAGCTGGCAAGATCCCCATCTGGATCTGAGTACGAATGAACCTCCTCATCATTTTATCCATATCGACCTCAGACAAACACCGTGTGGACCGCGACAAAGCCACGGACTCCGACCTTGCGGGTCGGGGCACCAAGGCCCTAGAAGCTGACCGTGTCTCCTCTGGCTCTGGGGAAAACCTCAGAGATCGGAGCCGAGGAGAGTCACGGATCCTTAGCATCTTGACTGGAGAAGGGAGGTCTGGAGACCTCTTACGTTTTTCCCTTGACTTCGACTCTCTCTCCTTCTCTCTGCCCCTTTTCTGCTCTGCTTCCGCAGGATTTAGCACAAGAGGTTAAGTGCCAGCCCTTGAGGGAGGAGACGTCAGGGGAAGAGAAGGAGAGGCATCCACAGCAGCCGCTGTGACCAAAGCCGAAGATGAGGCAGCTGTCTCAGAAGGAGGAAGAAGGCCTTTCAGGGCCAACTTGGCCTTCCTGTCTTTAATGGCTCACGGGTTAAACCCCACGCATATAGTGCAGTCTATGCTCAGATGGGCCACGCCCAAGCACATAAACACACAGAGTGTGGCGTCCGCATGGGATAACTTATGGCCACACACAATGCATCTTTTGAATATAGGCTTATCAGCCATGGTATCAGAAAGCATAACTGAAAAAAGAATGTTATTTCTTTCTACTGAAAAACAACCACTCACCACACTCACACACAGAACACACTGGGGGGGGGGGCAAAAGACACACACACCTACTCTAAACTAATCTAACAACTCTACAAACTAGAAACTCGATGCACCAAATGAGGAGAGGAGAAAGGGGAACCTACACTATCACTATCTAAAGTTTAGAGAGAAAAAAAGAGATATTTTAAAGTTTTCTAACCCACTTATGATCGGGAGATCATGATGATTTAGCTATCCGCGGCAAACGAGATCTGGGGGTTGGAAGGTAGTGGAGGTGTATTATGGGTAAGGGGAGGAGCTTGGAACTCGGAGCAGATGCTAGTAAAGTTGCCGGCTCGGATCCAATACAGATCGGATATCCCACAGGTTGAAGACCAAATGAAGTAAACTCCTTCAGATCTAACTTTCAATAAAAAAGAAAAACTAAATAGCACAAAGAAGAGTGGAAGATCAAGTTCATGTAAGATGAAAAATGTACATGATAAAAGAAATAAGGCACGATATTTTGGTAAATTCCTAAAAACTAAAAGTGACTAAAGCATCTCTTTCAGATGTGTTTTCCCATTCTGTTTCACAATTAAAAAGCATATGTTACAGCCCCTAATGACAAACTTATGTACAACTATAACCCCTAGTTACATCATTTTGTATATATTCAAATAGCTGCAGTTCACTGTATTATAAAATTTGGATTACAAATGTATTTCCCTGTAGCTCTCCTGTTCTGCTGCATATGCATGAAATCAGGATGAAAAAAAAAACATGCTTTAAATTTGTCTGATTATCATTCCAACAGCTTTATTTTAATCTTGTTAAGGAGAGAGAAAGTCTTATCCAGTCAATTAGCTCTTTACCATCTGTCATCATAAACTCTCTTAATCACATGGCATTCTCTGTCAGTCTCAGTAATGCATTATTTTATTTCTTCTTTTTCACTGCCAGGATATTCTTGCAAAATGGACAGTCAAATTAATTGATTCTTTACAATTTTAATGTTCTAAGACATTTTACCACATAACAGAAAATTAGATATATCTTTTCCAGCCATAATACTTTTACAGATTTCAAGAAAGCAACCTCAGATACCAGATCTAGTGGATGAACAATTCGTCATCGAAACAGAAAGTGAATATCCATACTATTACCAGAACTGACAGATAATGCAATGCAGATTAATCAAAATGAGCCCAAAAGCCCAATACAATTATGTGTCAATGCAGTAACATTCAAATGAGAATGCTACACTGAAAGATATGGACATTCTTGGGCACTACTACCATTATATTCAATAGCCTAACTAGACCCACACATGATACAGATGGTCTCTATGTGTTTTTGTTTAAATGAAAGGCATATATCACAATGCACTGCATTGCATTTACTCAACGAAACAACACAAACAGATATAGCCCAAGTCTTCCCTTTAACTCCCCCGTCCCTCCTTCTTCCTCACCCTTCCTCACCAGCCCCACACCCTCTTGAATTTCTCAACACATTGCCTCTCCACCATCCATTCTTTTAGACCACTTCAAGTGTCCACAATGCTCTGTATGAAACACTGTGCAGACTGATGGAGTAGTAGGTCCTTACAATATGTTGAATATGTCCTCTTTGGATCCGACACCCAAGCTCCGGCTCCGAGAGCAGCTCGGATCTGACACACTCCAGGCAGCTGTCGGCATTGAGGAAGCAGGTACCGTCAGCGCCGACCCCCTCACTAAAGCCATCCTCGGATCCGATATTCTGAACCCGATGGATGGATCGGAGAAGGAGATATCGGTTGAAAAAAAGGAAGCGAGCTCCCCCCTCCTGAGGGAGAGGGAGCTGGCAAGATCCCCATTTGGATCTGAGTACGAATGAACCTCCTCATCATTTTATCCATATCGACCTCAGACAAAGACCGTGTGGACCATGACAAAGCCACAGACTCTGACCTTGCGGGTCGGGGCACTGAGGCCCTAGAAGCTGACCGTGTCTCCTCTGGCTCCAGGGAAAACCTCAGAGATCGGAGCCGAGGAGAGTCACGGATCCTTAGTGTCTTGACCGGAAAAGGGAGGTCTGGAGACCTCTTACGTTTTTCCCTTGACTTCGACTCTCTCCTTCTCTCTGCCCCTTTTCTGCTCTGCTTCTGCTGGCTTTAGCACAAGTGCCAGCCCTTGAGGGAGGAGGCGTCAGGGGAAGAGAAGAAGGAGAGGCATCCACAGCAGCCGCTGTGACCAAAGCCGAAGATGAGGCAGCTGTCTCAGAAGGAGGAAGAAGGCCTTTCAGGGCCAACTTGGCCTTCCTGTCTTTAATGGCTCACTGGTTAAACCCCACGCATATAGTGCAGTCTATGCTCAGATGGGCCACGCCCAAGCACATAACACACAGAGTATGGCTGTCTGCATGGGATAACTTATGGCCACACACAATGCGTCTTTTGAATATAGGCTTATCAGCCATGGTATCAGAAGAAAGCATAACTGAAAAAAGAATGTTATTTCTTTCTACTGAAAAACAACCACTCACCACACTCACACACAGCACACACTGGGGGGGGGGGGCAAAAAAACCACACAACTACTCTAAACTAATCTAACAACTCTAAAAACTAGAAACTCGATGCACCAAGCGAGGAGAGGAGAAAGGGGAACCAACACTATCACTATCTAAAGTTTAGAGAGAAAAAAAAAAGAGATATTTTAAAGTTTTCTAACCCACTTATGATCTGGAGATCATGATGATTTAGCTATCCGCGGCAAACGAGATCTGGGGGTTGGAAGGTAGTGGAGGTGTGTTATGGGTAAGGGGAGGAGCTTGGAACTCGGAGCAGATGCTAGTAAAGTTGCCGGCTCGGATCCAATACAGATCGGATATCCCACAGGTTGAAGACCAAATGAAGTAAACTCCTTCAGATCTAACTTTCAATAAAAAAGAAAAACTAAATAGCACAAAGAAGAGTGGAAGATCAAGTTCATGTAAGATGAAAAATGTACATGATAAAAGAAATAAGGCACGATATTTTGGTAAAATGGATAAAGAACACTTCAAGAAAGCAACGTCTGAGATACCAGATCTAGTGGATGAACAATTTGTTATGGAATGGTTTCCTAAAAACTAAAAGTGACTAAAGCATCTCTTTCAGATGTGTTTTCCCATTCTGTTTCACAATTAAAAAGCATATGTTACAGCCCCTAATGACAAACTTATGTACAACTATAACCCCTAGTTACATCATTTTGTATATATTCAAATAGCTGCAGTTCACTGTATTATAAAATTTGGATTACAAATGTATTTCCCTGTAGCTCTCCTGTTCTGCTGCATATGCATGAAATCAGGATGAAAAAAAACATGCTTTAGATTTGTCTGGTTATCATTCCAGCAGCTTTATTTTAATCTTGTTAAGGAGAGAGAAAGTCTTATCCAGTCAATTAGCTCTTTACCATCTGTCATCATAAACTCTCTTAATCACATGGCATTCTCGGTCAGTCTCAGTAATGCATTATTTTATTTCTTCTTTTTTACTGCCAGGATATTCTTGCAAAATGGACAGTCAAATTAATTAATTCTTTACAATTTTAATGTTCTAAGACATTTTACCACATAACAGAAAATTAGATATATCTTTTCCAGCCATAATACTTTTACAGATTTCAAGAAAGCAACCTCAGATACCAGATCTAGTGGATGAACAATTAGTCATCGAAACAGAAAGTGAATATCCATACTATTACCAGAACTGACAGATAATGCAATGCAGATTAATCAAAATGAGCCCAAAAGCCCAATACAATTATGTGTCAATGCAGTAACATTCAAATGAGAATGCTACACTGAAAGATATGGACATTCTTGGGCACTACTACCATTATTCAATAGCCTAACTAGACCCACACATGATACAGATGGTCTCTATGTGTTTTTGTTTAAATAAAAGGCATATATCACAATGCACTGCATTGCATTTACTCAACGAAACAACACAAACAGATATAGCCCAAGTCTTCCCTTTAACTCCCCCGTCCCTCCTTCTTCTTCACCCTTCCTCACCAGCCCCACACACTCTTGAATTTCTCAACACATTGCCTCTCCACCATCCATTCTTTTAGACCACTTCAAATGTCCACAATGCTCTGTATGAAACACTGTGCAGACTGATGGAGTAGTAGGTCCTTACAATATGTTGAATATGTCCTGTCTGTTCAGGATGACCTCTTCATATTTCCCTGACATTAATTCATGCACCAATATGATGCTGCCCTTGTCTCTTCTGGGCTCCAGCTCATGTTGTCCTTTATTACACTTCTTTCTTCCATCTCATGTACCCTTCTGATTGCTTTCTTTCTGGTCTTCTTTCTGCAGCCTGATGTCCATCTCCTCTCTGGTACTCAAAGTGGGCCTAACCAGGGGCTGGAAGGAAGGGAGTAATGCCTTTTTGCTTCTGGAGTCTATCTACCTGAGGATATACCATGTCATTTGATACAATGTTACGTTGGCAGTTTATTCTGAGCCTTGTGGTCCAATTTGTGTGTGATTAATATCCAAGATTATTTTTCTTGTCTGTTACCATTATTTCAATTCCCCAAGCAAATGCTTCAAACAAGATTTCTTGTGACACAGATGCAGTATTTGGCACTTGTATGCAATGAACTCAAGAAAACACAGTGGTTACAGAGGTCATTTAACAAGCAGATCATGGAAAGGAACAGCAAATCATATGAGGATTTTTTTTGTCTGTCTATCATCCTCCATTAACATCAGCTCTCCCTGGTCACCCAACTGGCCCCACTCACTAGGTGTGAGGATCAGGCTAGCCAGAAAGAGGCCATCATAGTATAAACAGATGATACATTAAGCATTTCCCCTCTGTGCTGGCATCAGGCTTTCTTAAAGGTGAAGGGACTCGTTAGGTGAATGCCCCACAACAGTGGTGATATGACTAAATAAGGGTACCACCACCCACGGGCATTCAGTAGGAGTCAAACCTCTGCCCCCCATGTCTAGAACTGTTCATTACCTATGCTGTAGTCCCACCCCCCGACCCAATGTGCATTCTGCAGTGTTATCCAGTATACACCAACAGCAAGGCAGCTTCCTTTCACTCTTCTGCAACTCATCAGCTCTTCTAGTACCTTGGTCACTAACCAAACCCTGGTCATCTGTGTAATAACCAGTGCTCTGCCCCTCTATACTACAAAGGCATCAGGTTGCAAATGTGTTCATTTAACTTCTTGCAACAGAATTTAGGAGATAAGAAATGTTCATTTATGATTACTTGATATGCCACGAAAATAATTTCCACAGGGAGACCGGCAAGGACTGTGGTGAGGGTAGCTCTCTTTCACCCCAGTGCTTTTATGGTCTGTATAGAAAATGGAGTTTGTGGCTCTAAAATAAATAAATGTACCCACAAACGAGTACATTTCTGTCTCCATCCTTCTTTCAGATATAAAGTACACAAAAGACATATTAAAAACACAGAAACTGTTTCTGAATTTCCGCTAAGTTCGAGTAACTTTAATGCAAAGTAAAAGACAACTTTTACTAATTTTCAGGTGACATTTTCAAAAGATATGTAACAAACTGATTTTTACCTTTTAACACACGAATACTACAACATTTAAAGAGCTTGAAAAGAAACAATTGCAAGTTGCAATGATCAATATACACACATATACATGGAAGCCGTACTGTCTACCTAACTGTTTCACCAAAAGTGAAAGTGCTTTTCACCGAAAAAGCGCTTTCGCAAAAGTGTGCTAAAAAAAGAGAAAAACATGGGGAAATGGATGTTGGTGAGATCGCAGCACAGTAGGGATAAGGGAATATTCTATTTTCCACACTGTAGTGCAATCTCGGAGTGAGAATATAAAAGTAGGGGGGTGTGGGGAGGTGCAGGGGGACTCACCCCCCTGCGTAAATGTGAGTTCTGTGTTGTTTTATTTTTATTTTGTTGTTTATTTTTTTTTTGTACAATTTAGTGAAGATGCTTTTTCAGTGAAAAGCAATTTCGCTAAAGTGTGTTTGGCTGTTTTGGTTTCCGTGTTGCGGGCGTTCGGCAGATAGTCCTAGATCCACATACATATGCATGCATACATATATACATACACATGTGTGTATATATATGTGTGTGTGTGTGTGTGTGTGTGTGTGTATATAATATATATATATATATATATATATAGAGAGAGAGAACGAGAGAGACACACGTATATATGCATTAACTGTACAATTCACAAATACAACTCAGAATAGACATTTGTAACTATCAAAGAAGAATGAAGAAGTTGTAAGATACAAATGCTGAAGCTGTTTTGTCAGTATATCAATTAAATGTAATAGAAATAAGTTGGCTCATCTGATGTGTAAATGAAATTATGTTACAGGGAATTCAGATTTAAATATCTAAGAGGCAAAGCAGCTTATTAGTCCTGTAAAATTTAAGCACTGATAGAACAAAAGAAAACTTTAAGTATGCACCTGTCTTACAAAGAATTGCAGAAAGAGAATTTGCTTTTCAAGACCATTAATGACAGTCTGAGTTTGTAGACCTTAAAATACAAGTATTTTACAGAGGGCTTGGTTTGCAGACACTATACAGTAATACATAAAAAGTTACAACAGTCTACCTTTACAGCATGCAGGTTTAGACAGTAAAGCCATGAAAAAGGAATTATTATAAAGCCCTAACGTCTATATGTCGGTTTGGCTTTCAATCCTTACTGCTTACCTTACCAAATAATTTCTTCTATGTTATCCACGCACTTAAACTGAATGTCAGACAGTTTCACTGTGAATATGATTAACTGAAGAAGGATCTGAGAAAATCACCAGGCTTCTGTTCAACATAAAAGAAAGACAATCTTCAAACAGCCAGGGCAGGGATGTGCACTGTTCTTTTTAAAAAAGTCAGTGTTAGTACAACTATGGCCATCATATTAAGGGAAAAAGGAAACATTACACAGACATTTGTCTCTGTTTTACAACTACTCACTTTATTATCATTCTGACTTAAAAGTGCACAGACACAAAGATAATAATGACACTTCACAAATCCAAAAGTAGGGAATACCACTAGATGCAGCAGTTTCCAAATTTGCTTCTTGACTGCAAACACAGAAGTGCAGCTGTCCAACACAACCATATAGGGAAGTGGATGCAGGAAAGTGGGAAAAAGGGAAGGAAAGGCAAGGCAATGGAAGGGATGGAAAGGAACGGCAAGGGTAGAGTAGGGAAGGAAATAGACTCATTCCTCCTACAGGCTTCAGTTCTCCAGTGCAGAATACAATATTCTATTCTGCAGAGGACTTCTGCCTTGGAAACCTGGTAATATTTACCACCCCATACACCAAAATGTTACCATGCCATACTATTTTCTCTGTGGACCTCATTATCACTGTGTCCACCTTTCTTTGCAAGATCTACATCCCGTCATAAAAGCACTCACAGTGGCAACTATGTCAGAGTCTGCAGCCTGAAACAGTGTCCTTGAGACACTAAGGTATTATAATTGTGATGCACAGGGTAATCTATCTAAATGAATAGTTAATGAGGTTGGGATAACTAGGTACATTAGGGCATGTTATTGCACACTGCATACAGTACAATAAAATACTATTCCTCATTAAGATACAAACTGCGATCTATAGCTGTGAAAACTTACTTGCATTTTGTATGAGTTCTATCTACCAGTTTAGTGCAGAAGATTAAAGCTATCAACTACTATTGAGAAGCTTAATTCTGTAGTCCTGTATCCTTTTCCCTCAGCCTTCGTTTGTCTGTTATCTGACTGATCAAATCAATTAAAAAGACAAGTTCTCCTAGATCATGTCTAAAGGAGGCAATTGTGTGAAAAAGACAAGGTTAGCCTGGTTAGTGGAAAAAAAAAGCAAGAATTTGTGGAAATTTGCTATGACATAAAAAATCTAACATGCACCTTGTAATAAATCTAACATGCGCCAATTATTTAAACATTACTAAATTTTAATCAAGCCCCTATAGAAAATTGTGCACCAAAATGATGAACACAATTTATGTATAAAATACTGTTTCTGACATACTAGTTTTTAAAAGCAAAACTTCTTAAAAAGATGATAAACATTGTCTGCAGTCACACTAGACTGGTGCATGGGTGCATGGCCTGCAAAACAGATGCTCTACCTCTGTGATTCACAAAAAGACTAATGTGAAATGAAAGGTGTGACAACATACACAGTGGTGTGTAAGCAGGAGCCTGAGTATACCACTGGTGTATGAATGGGGTTCCGCAGCATAGTCTATGATCTAAGGCCAGGAATTTAAAGACATGCAACTGTGGACAAAACGAACATGAACTAATGTAATGATGATATGTTGCTCAACACAACATAGCTGGGAGCGGCAGCCACAGCAACATGAACATACAGGAGACTGGAATGTTACATCTCAAGTACAACCACAGCCATAAAACAGAGCTCCTGAAAACATCTCAAGTACAACCACAGCCATAAAACAGAGCTCCTGAAAATGGAAGCAGTTGGTCAACCAGGTCACCTTCAATAGCAAGCATGTTAATGAGTTGCTCTTCATACTCACAGTCAATAAACTAATTACTTCTATGAATCATTCTTGCCTGTGAATATTGAAGACTGCATTCAGCAGCTCTCCGCAAAGGGTAGGAGCCATGACTTTACAGACAGCATCACCCACACTGACTGACCGCTTGTGTCAATTAGCTATTTTCCTGAAGATGACATACTCTATGGTCACACATTGGGCCTGTAGGGTGCAGACCAAATATACACCCTACTAGTAATTAAAAAACATGCACACTGTTTACACAGTGGGAATATTGCACATTTAAATAATTAGTAACTGCAGGTAACATATTAGAGATACTTTATTTCTTCAAATCAGTACATTAAAATTTAGCTGACCAGAAAAAGAGACCAGACTATTTAACAGTGGTGGTAGTTCTGCAAGTTAATTTTAAGCTCCTGTATTCCTAATCATTATATAAAGTCCCTATAAAATACCACGTTTTATAAAACACTTTCTGTCAGGACCAAAGGCAAGCAACAGAATGCACACAATGTTCATGAAAATGAGGGAGTATACACAGCAGTGAACTACACCTCTTACCATGCCATTCATGCAGTAATATCTACTCTAACCTGACATAACATGGCAGCACCAGTACCGGCAAAGAAAAATTAACGTTGGCTGTGGGGTTAGGTATGAAACATGATGAGTAAGAAAGTAAAACCTTAACAGTTCTGAAACATCAGACAAATGCAGTCTGCCACATGACCTTCTGCCTTCAGTTAAATAAGCAATATTACTATTTAAAACTTGAAGAAATTCAGTTTAGGCTTTCAGAAGTTAAAAAAAATAATTGAGTTAGAGACAATGTTTCTGAAAGCATCAGCAAAAAGGGAATCCAAACTTTCAAGAATTTAAAAAATATGCAAAATACATGTTTTTCAGTACAGATATTATTTGCACATCAGTAAGTACCAGCTCTGCCTATCACTGTTACTATTGAGCAATAGTATACTTGCTATTTTTATGCAGTGGCTTGAGCTGAATAAATCTGAGCCAGAACATGCATTTTACTCAATCATTTCTGATACCCATGTTTATCCAATTTAAAAATACATCTATGTGTGTATGGGGGGAGTATACCAAAATTAAATGAGTGCAAGGTGGTCAATACTGGACGGACACCAGTCTATCACAACTGACTCATAAGACAACAAAACCAAACTAATGTATAAAGCAGATTTTCTCTTCGTGAAAAACAAAATTGTAGTTTTCATTTAAAAATATACACCTATAGCTCCCCTAACCTGCCTGATGCATCCCCCAACTTAAAAAGAACATTGTAAGTTAAGAAATTAGATAACTACCAAGGATACATCCTTAAGGGGTGGTAGACTTATTAAAGGTGCAAATATATCAGTCCCAGGCTGAAAGTCACTTCCAAGTGAAAGGCTTTAAGTAGAGGGCGTTGAACAATGCTCTAGTTCTGGAAAGAGAAGTTAAAAAAGTCTGTTGCCAGGCATCCTGAAATAGCAGACGCATGGACTTCCACTACAGTCACTGCCCCAGACATTACTAGTAAACATATTGTGATCATTAAGAGCCTGCACATCTGTTATTCATGCACCACACACACACACACACACACACACACACACACACACACACACACACACGCTCACGCACAAAATGCAAATCTTCCATTTGCATTTGGCTTCCTCAAACTCCTTCTGGAGTGCTGAAGTACTAAGATGGCACTATATGCAGAAGGAATACCAAAGGTAAACATCACACTGCTAACTTCAGGTCTTAAGGCTCTAGTGCACCACTACTTATATTCATCTCCATTTAAGAAGGGTATATCAGATTCAGAGGTTTTTGTCAGTCTTTAACTTTTTGGCCAACTGCAGGAGCAACAAGGGCTGCTCAGGCCAACCTCTGGCTTCTGTCAGCAGGAAATTGCTGAACTGTCCAGCCAGTTGCCACATGCTAGGTTCATGGGCTATGTGCTCCTGACACAATGCTATGGTTGGAATTTACTGGAGAAAATTAGCAAAGGAACAAAGGTTTTGGGAGCAAATAACTTGAGAGAGAAAGGTAATGGAGTAGGATGAGTGTCAGGGTAAGCAGAAGGTTAGACTACAGATTACAAACAACCTTCTCTGCCAGGGATGATTTTCTTGAATTATGATACAAAATCAGAATTGCCTAGACATCGTAAGCCCTTGCTGAGTCTAACCACGGTGGCTCCCCCCCCAAAAAAAAAAATTGATAGAAAACGTAAATCAAAGTCTAAACCAACTTTACTAGATGTAGTGAATATAGTAACAGAGATAAAACAACTGGAATTGGGATCTTTAGAAATGGGTAGGAGCAAATTACATGGGAAAAAAAAGGAATTGTGGGAACAATATATCAGAGGAGGAACGAGGTTTAAAAGAAGGCAGGATTTGAATGAGCTATGTAATGTTTGACTGACGATGACTGGATAGATTATAAGTGAACTAAAATCATGTCAGTATGGTTTCTGATGTATAATGTTTGCAACTAACATTTTGTCAATATGGTTTGTTTTCATTTATATAAATGCCTGCTTGTCTATGTCATATGTGATAATGTAATAAAGAGGTTTCTTATTTTTCTTTAAAAAACAAAAACCTCTCTACCAGGGATTGACAAGAGATAATAGGCAAAGATAAAGGAGATTGTTACATGAAAGACCAGAAGTTGCTGTTAAAAGAGATTAGTAGGGCATATAAGATATTGCACAATCTTCCTCTTCTTCTTTCAGCTTTTCCCGGTTAGGGGTCGCCACAGTGGATCATCTGTCCGCTCATGCTTGGCAGTGGAGTTTTACAGGCACCCAACCTTCCACAGAAGGCACACACTCACACCTACAGCCAAATGAGAGTGTCCTATCCATCTACTGCATATCTTTGGGATGTGGGAGGAAACCGGAGTACCCGGAGGAAACTCATGCGACCACAGGGAGGACATGCAGACTCTGCAAAGAAGTCACCCCAGCCGAGAATCGAACCGGAGAACCTCTTGCTGTGTGGCGGCAATGCTAACCGCTGCACCACCGTGGCCACCCTATAAGATATTGCACAATAAGCTTAAGAATCAATTAGAGGAGGCATTAAGGTATTACACAGTGAAAACTTTAGCTTGGCTGAGTCTTTTTTGCATTTTTACTGAACATTTGTATATGTAACCTTTTAACCCTTTGCTTGGATGTTGTTTGGGATATTTTGCAGGAACCTCAATATTTATGAGCATCAGCTAGGGCTTTTATGCCCTGTGTTTCTAAAGTATAGCCAAACAACTGACTTATGCTGTACTGACAAGGTCATAAAAAGTCCAGAACATGGCATGCCTACAGCTAATGGTTTGGCTTTCTTGGCCTGAATTTACCCATAAAGACTTAAAAAGTAAGAAGTCATGGGCATTCAGAAGCCATGTAGCTGAAACAATGGAATGTTTGTAAGGGGTCAATTGCATATATTTTATTTATTTATTTATATTTGTTTAACAAGGTTGTGCACTGATCAATATTGAGCAATCTCAGGCTCCGCCTGGGTGAAATACAAAACATTTCATAAACAAAAAAATGCAGAAATGTAAGCAATAACTGAATAGTTCAGTCTAATTAAAAAAACTCTGCATACACATTTCCAGTGAACAAGCACAATTTGGCAGTATAGGTAGGAAATGCACCTTAAGGTCTTCTCTTTTTGATTGCTTTTCCTTTGCCTGTGTGACATGCTTGGGTACAAGCCACTGCACAGGTGACGCTGGTTTACAGTGTGAGAATAACCAGGTAGCTTGACAAAAGTGAAATACTATAACAGTAGGCAGGGAGGAATAACTATGGCTGACATGTCAAGCTGGAAGAGACAGACTGGTCATATATCCCATGGGCTTCTAATGTTGGAGGTTTAAGGTATTACACACTGAAGACTTTAGCTTGTCTGAGTCTTTGCAGTTTTTATACACTGGAGGCGGTTAACTATAGCAGTTTTCCAGATACTGGGCATAGTGCTGGTCAGAGGTTGTAGACATGAAGGGGTTTCATGCTGAAATCACTGCAGTGGCATGGATCAAGGCTGGAAATTGGTTGTACCTGGAGGCTCTCTTTGCTGAATTTGTTGTAGGAAAGAAATTATGTCTTTAGGTAAGATTTGCTTGAAATGAAAGAGAGGGTTAAATACCTTGTGAAGGGTTACAGACAGAGAGGAGGAGGAGGAGGTAAACTGTGATGCACAAGGTAGGCTGCCCCCCCAGTAAAGTTAACTTCCTTCCAGAATTTTTGGGACTCTATCTGAGTGAGTTTTGCAGATTTAAGATAGGCTGACTTTTGTATCTTCTAACTGTTTTTTTTTTTAAGCTAGATTGCATAGACTGGTGAAGTGATTGATCCCTGTTTTCCTGGGAAGAGTTAGCTTTCCATGAGTGCTAGGATTCATCTTGGTGTTTAAGAAGCATGTTTATTTCTTGGGTTTGATTTACATAACCTTCAGACTAAACAGAAGCAGGAAACTTGCAGAAGTGTTAGGGCATTGGGGAAGAGCTCAGCAGTATGGTTGGGATCTGTGGAGTTGACAACTGGAATCCAATCGAAAGATGAGGTCAACATTTAAAGCTGGTGATGTTGGACTTTAATTTATATCTGAAAGAAATTAGTCTGGGGGAAAGGACTGGGTGATGTGCAAAGGACAAGGAAGCTACTGGGACAGTGTTCATTGATTGATGGGAAGTGAATATGGATACTGGAGATAGTGATAGGTATGATAAGGTTAATTAAGGAGTGGTGTGATAACTGTGAGTAAGTAAGGAAGTCTGGCACATCCATGTGAATGTGACTGAGCAGATTAACATATTTTAGATGACAGTAACACTATTGTTGGAGTTTGTACAGGAGCTATTTACTTGAATTAGATCTTTGAATTTGAGGAAACATAGGGATCAGGGTAGATAGGCAACTGGTAGTTGTCAGGAAGTAGTCTTCAGTAGGTATATTTCATCTACAAGTCAGTTCAGAACGATTCTTATGTCCATTGTTTGGCTAAGAAGTGTTATTTCAATAGAAATGTGTACAGAAATAGGGTTCCATCACTTGTTTTAGTGCCTGCTCTGCAGTCTAGAATGTAGTTGTATCCTGGAAGGGGGTGATACAAAGAGGGATTATCTGGTTTAAGCAGAGTCTTAGTAATGGCTAGGTTGTCTGGGTTGTGAAGTGTAATTAGAGCATTGATTTGAGCTGTTTTGCTAAGAATATGTGGGGCATTAATAAGGTAGTAAGGCCATAGTTGCCTTATATTTTGCTTTGGAGAAGAAATAATAGTAAAATGGGGTAAAGTATCCATAGATATTTTGGTAATTTAAATTTGCTGTTTAATAAACAAAATTTAATTTAAGGAGACAATTGGCTGTTAGCAGAGAACATGTGGCACCCAGGTGAGTGGGATTCTGAAACAGGTGAAGTGTGCTGTTTTTTTTTTTTTTAAAGTTGGTATGCACTAACAAGTAGGAAGACGGTGACTGGGAGGAGAGTGTGAAGAAGAAAATGGTATTGTGAGGGGGTATGTAACGAGGCTGATGTAAGACTGTGATAAAGCAATGGTATTTGGGTAGGAAGCGCATTGAGAAAGTTAACAGGAGAGTGTGAGTAAATAGGACTGACATAATGAGTTATCTATTAGTGATAATTACTGTGGAGCAGGCTGAATTTGTAGAAAGCAGGTTAAACAGCAGTAAATGTTTTAAAAGGAGAACATTAGACTGTATCACTGTCATGAATGGTCAAGGTAGAATGTAGTGGTTTGACGACATATGAGGTTAAAGGTTAGTTAGTTACTTAAGTAAAGGAAAGTCAGCTTACACCACAGGGAGTGGTTGTAGGTTTCAAAACGTCTGGTATTAGGTAGTTGATGGGGAAAGAGAATAAAGGAGAAGGGGATGAGTTCTACTAGAAAGAAGTACTGCAGAGTGTGTGGTCAGTAGGTCAATATACCTTTAAGGAAGGTGGATGACATACACGAGAATGTGGACTATAGCCATTAGAAACATATTTGTAGATCCAAGGGGTGGCGGGGAGCACATCAGTATGAGCCAATAAGTCTACGCATGTGTTGTGGTACTGTATCCATCCAATGTGGCTGATTGCAGGTAAATACTTAAGACAGAAGAATGTTCAGCTGTTATGCAATGGGGCCTTAAAAAGTAAGCTCCACCCCAAAGAAATATCAGATAGACAATATAAAGAAATGCTGTAGTTATGGACTGCTGACAGCTACTGTAAGATATTATATTAGGTCAGATTAGGAGGGACTATATACACTTTATCTATCCAGAAGGACTGATTGCACAACAAAAGCTGGAACAAATTTCACTTGAGCATAAAGAGAACTTGGATTATTAGATTGAGCACTTTCGTCAGAGTATATCACAGAATTCTTCTGAAACAAATCTATGGTAACATCCCCCTATTTAAATATCCCTCCAAAAACACATTTACATGACTAAAGCAAACAGTCAACAAGCAACCTAAATTAACAACTTGACATATGCAATCTTTACCAAAATGTTAAAAATCAATACTGTCCTAAACACAAATTCTATGTTACAAACCCCACAGCAATGTTAAATAAATCACAGTTATGCAATATCCTTACAATAAGCTCCCCTCAGCCCAATTCCTAAGAAACAGCTGGTAGACGGTGTACAATAATGCTGTAATTATGAACTGTAAGCTGCTACAATGGGTAAGACACTGAGGGACTACATATTCTGATTACAGAATTAGGTACTATACATACTGTCATGTATCAATATAAATTGGCTGACACTGCATAAATATATACATACCTACACATGCTATATATAACCATACATATACATATATATATATATATATATATATATATATATATATATATATATATATATATATATATATATATAGATAGATATCCCACTCCACAAAGGGGGGGGGGCACAACAGACCCCGGGAACTACCACCCCATTAGCCTGACGAGCCTCGTCTGCAAGGTCATGGAACGTATCATCATGGAACTCATAAACAAAGACATTGGAGATCTCCAAACCCTGGATCCCACACAGTTTTGGGTTTGTAAAAGGCAGATCTTAGGTTCATAGGTAGGTACTAGGCTATCGGCCCTAGGGCCCATACAAGCCTAGCCAAAAAATGTACCCTGGCTTTCGCCACCCAAGAAAATTATTTTCCTGTGCCCCTGTCGAACAGAGCCACAGAAGTGATCCCCGGGGTGAATTTCCCATTTCCCATCCAATCATCAAGATTTTTCTTGAAGAGTGCTAATGAGGAGCTCTGTTTGACATAGATAGGTAGCCTGTTCCAGAGTATGGGAAGTCTCTGGGACAGGAATCTATCCCTCCAGCATGTTCTGTTTATTGTGGTGACAAGGTTAAGGTCCCCAGAGCGTGTAGCTTGGAGGGATTGGGATTTCTTTAAGTGGAGCATGTCCAACAGCTCTGGGTTTGACATAGCTTTGTATGTTAGGCAGAGATCGCCCCTGAGTAGGCGATATGCGACAGAGTAAAGCTGTAGTTTTTTGAGACGGTCTGCATAGGGCCTCTGTTTGAGGCCAGTAATCCTCTTTGTGAGGTATTTCTGTGGTCTTTCCAGTTGTTGTAGATGTCTTGTGAGGTACATACCAAAAGGGGCGTTGTACTCTATAATGGGTCTAATGAGTGATGAGTACAGGGGAACAATGACCTCTTTTTTCTGGATGAGAATCCTTAAGTGATGAGATGAGCCACGTAGAAGGATTTCCTGACCACTGTGGCGATGTGATTATCAAAGGAGAGACTACTGTCCACCTGTGTCCCAAGGTCTCATCACATTTTCGGCATTGAGTAGACTACCAGCTATGTGGTAGTTCATGGGTACAGAGTTTTTACCAAAGGGGATGACAACACACTTTTTGGCATTGAGCTTCAGGCCATGGCCTTGACACCAGGTATCTGTCTCAGTGAGGCCCTTTTGTAGTTTGTCCACATCATTAGGAGTTTCGATTATGGCTCCTAGTTTGCAGTCATCTGTAAACTTTGTTAGCCAAAGACCTTCTTTGTTGGCCTGCACTTCAGAGAAGTAGATACCAAACAGGAGAGGACCCAGGACTGAACCCTGTGGTACTCCACTTGTCACTGGTCTGATGTCGGATTTGGAATCCACTACTTTCACAGTGTGGGTTTTGTCCGTGAGCCAGTTGGCAACTCATCTTGTGACATAGGGATTTATACCTAGTTTAGTGAGCTTATCTATAATTCCAGAGTGGGAGATGGTGTCAAAAGCCTTGGCAAGATCTAGATAAGCTGTGTGAACCATTTTACCCTCATCTATGGCTTTGGTGACTGCTTCAAAGAAGTCAGTCAGGTTTAGGAGACATAATCTGCCTTTTACAAATCCAAACTGAGTAGGGTCCAGAGTTTGGAGATTACCAATATCTTTGTTTATGCGTTCCACGATGATATGTTCCATGTCCTTGCAGACCAGGCTCGTCAGGCTAATGGGGCGGTAGTTCCCTGGGTCCGTCGTGGCTCCCCCTTTGTGGAGTGGGATAACTGTCGCAGTGCGCCATTCAGTGGGTACAAAGCCTAAGGTGAGGCTATGATTGAACATGGTGCTTAGGTAGGGTGCCAGTTCATTCTGTAGTTCATGTAGAACGCAGCCTGGGATATTGTCAGGTCCCATGGATGCTGTGTTCTTGGCTTTGGAGAGTGTGTTTTTTACCTGTGCAGCCGTGATTATAGGAACTTTGCATTCTTCCGGTATAGAGATGGGCCCTCTAGGGGGTGAGAGGGGGGTAAAGCACTGAACCTATCTGCTAGGATGTTGACAATATCAGTTGGTTCTGTATATTTAGTGCCATTATGCTGTAACTCAGAGCAGATCTGAGTGTTCCCATTTAGATTCTTGACATAGCTATAGAATGCTTTGTGGTTGTCTTTAGAGTCAGTGGCAATTTTGTTTTTGTAACTAGCTTTGGAGGATTTTATGAGGGATCTCAGCTTCTTACTGAGGTTGACCAGGGAGTTCCTCCAGTCATGGGATTTTACTCTTTTTTGCAACAGTTTCTTTCTTCTGTTGTACAGTTTGTTTATGGCAGAGGACCACCAGATTGGCTTCCTTTTTTGGGGGGGTAACATCTTGGTTCTATTAGGGAAAGCATGATCCACGCACTCGTGTAAGTGCTTATAAAGTGCATTTGTGTAGGATTCGGCAGTCATACCTCTATTGTCCATCTGCATGGGTGTCATGAAGTTTGCCACGTCTGTCTTAAGAAGTGTGAAGTTGGCTTTTGAGAACTTTTTTACGATGGTTTCCCTAATTGGGGCTGGGGGTGGGATGTGGATGTCTAGGCTGATTAGCTTGTGGTCGGATCTGACCAACGAGGAATTGACCTCTGGTGTGGAACACCGGTTTCCCATGTTGGTAATGACCAGGTCTAGGATATTGCTGCCCCTGGTGGGGGTGTGAATAAGTTGATCCAAGGCGTTGGAATTTATGAATTCTTGAAAACGTTGAGCAAAAGAGTTGGTACATAAGTAGTTTTCCCAGTTAATGGTGGGGTAGTTGAAATCACCCATTGTTAGGGTGTTGGGTTGTACCCCAATACTTTCCAGTGCATCAAGAAATGAGGAGTGTGAATCCTGGGGCATGGTGGGGGGTCTGTAGCAAGCTACAATTTGGATTGCGGTATTGCCCAGAGTTAGTTGCACTTGGATAATCTCGGATGCATTATGCTGTGCAACTAGCCTAGAGGTGTGGATATCCTTAATGAATATGGACACACCTCCGCCTTTAGTGCTTCTTTCTGGGTTAGGTGACTGAAAGGTGTGGTATGAATTCAAGCCTGGTAATGCAGGGGTGCTCTCTGGAGCTTTGAACCAGGTCTCTGTCACTGCACAGATGTCAATGTTCTCCATTTTAAGGAGTGCCTTGAGTGAGTGCATTTTGAGGTTTAGACTTCTAGCATTGAGTAGCATTACCCTCAGATTTTGCTTGCTTGTACCTGTTACGGTGGTGAATTTGTCATTTGAACCTTGCCTAAAAAAGTCACTATAGGGGTGGCAAGAGCCTTAGCCAGTATCCGGAATCCTAAGGGAGACAGGTGCAGGCCATCTCTGGCAAAGCATCATAGACTGTCGATCATGTCGTCCCAGGCAGACAAATACTGGATCCCCTTAGAATGACACCAGAAGCTTAGCCAATTGTTGAAGTCAATCTTTTTGTCCTTGTACTGTGGTATCATTCTGGGTGATGGCAGGATGCTACTCAGGGTTAGGGTCATACCTGCCTGGGATACAAGATCGGAGAGCTCCTCCATGTCTCTTTTCATGTAGTCCAGGGAGGTACGTCTCAGGTCATTCACACCAACACGGACAATGACAGTGTCATATTTGTACTTATTGTGGAGAGACCTGAGTGCATGCATTATGTGGCAGATCCTGGCAGCTGACAGTAACTTTCTCCTTGTTTAGTCTAGTGAGTGGAACATCAGTGTGCCTGACTATAGAGGCACCTATGACTAGAGTGTTGAGTACGTTGTTATGCCTTATGGGCTGTGGTTGAGTGGCACACTGAGTTTGTGGGCTATGTGTCATTTGGGTTGTGTTGGGGGGTGGAGTTTACTTGCGTTTATGCTTTGGATGTCCCTGATGCTTGGGCAGGATTTTATTGAGAGCCTCCGCGAATGTAGGTGTGTGTTTTGTGTTTCTATGTGTGTGTTTTGGTGGTGTAGGTTTTGAGGGACTATGTGATGAGTGTGGTGTGGTGCAAGTGTTTACCTTCTCTTCTTGACTGTCTAGTCCAGTCTTGGGTGAAGAGAGCTTTGCTTCCAGTTTGGCTATATAAGTGCATCTCTCACAGGTTGTAGTGTTGGGTGGTAGGAGGAGAGGGTTGTCTGTGTACATGAGGCAATTGCTGCATTGCCCCAAGATGCCCAGATTCATCAGATAGACAGGAGAAATCACTGGGAGCTGACCCTTAGACATGCCTGGATAAGTGCTTATTTATTAAGTACTAAAAACTGCTTTCCACTAGACAAGTGAGGAAAGTTGAGTGTTGTAGTAATTTGCAGCTTATGTAGTGCTTACAATGAGTTCTGAACAAGTGCTGAGTTCAAAGCAACAGATTTGAGTGCTGAAACTAGAAAACTCGCTAGTTATAAGAAAAAAAAATCTAAGCTAGAAGGCTTCACTCCAACACAGAAGGGCTTGGGGGCTCAGAAGCCTACAAACAGTCTATACCACTTAACAGGAAAGGCAGGAAACAAGCTTAAATTTTTTTTTCTGTTTCCCAGATGCTCTCTTTGTACACAGTAGGAGTGCCTGAAATCAGAATATGATCTCACTGCACTCAGGTGAGTGAGCAAATGAGATGGGCCCAGGAGGAGTATCCAAACACAAATTTACAAGAGAGGCGGCAGTTTCAAGGCCACTAAGATTAACACCAAAACAAAAAACAGGGAGGGTGGGTGGCACTAACTGAAGAGCAGGGTCAAAACTTCCAGTTCAGTTAATATTACTACAACACAGTTAAATCAATTTAAATACTGTATTGTTTGAAAAAAGTGCAGATAAAGGTACTTAAATTCTCTTATACATCCAGTTGAATACAGCTAGATCTTAGCCGGCCAAAGCTGAGGTTTTTAAGCAGAAAATATTTCAAACTGTACCACTTAAATAGGCAAGGACAGGAAATCAAAGAATGTGGCTACCCCCACACCTGCAATTACTAACAAATAATAAAATTCAAGCAAGCACCAAAACTTCCAGTTCAGTTAATATTCCTGCAACACAGTTAAATCAATTTAAATACTGTATTATTTGAAAAAAAGTGCAGATAAAGGTACTTAAATTCTCTTATACGTCCAGTTGAATACAGCTAGATCTTAGCTGGCCAAAGCTGAGGTTTTTAAGCAGAAAATATTTCAAACTGTACCACTTAAATAGGCAAGGACAGGAAATCAAAGAATGTGGCTACCCCCACACCTGCAATTACTAACAAATAATAAAATTCATGTCTCCTAAACCTGATAGACTTCTTTGAGGTAGTCACCAAAGCCACAGATGAGGGTAAGGTAGTTCACACAGCCTATCTAGATCTCGCCAAGGCGTTCAACACCATCCCCCACTCTGGAATTATAGATAAACTCACTAAACTAGGTATAAATCCCTATGTCACGAGATAGGTTGCCAACTGGCTTACTGAAAGAACCCACACTGTGAAAGTAGCAGACTCCAAATCAGACTTCAGACCATGGACAAGTGGAGTACCACAGGGTTCAGTCCTGGGTCCTCTCCTGTTTGGTATCTACTTCTCTGAAGTACAGGCTAACACAGAAGGTCTTTGGCTAACTAAATTTGCAGATCACTGCAAACTAGGAGCCATAACTGAAACTCCTAACAATGTGGACATGCTACAAAAGGGCCTCACTGAGACAGATGCCTGGTGTCAAAGACATGGTCGCAAGCTCAATGCCAAAAAGTGCATTGTCATCCCCTTTGGTAAAAATAATGTACCCATTAACTACCACATAGGCGGTAGTCTACTTAAGACCGAAAGTGTGATGAGACCTTGGGACACAGGTGGACAGTAGTCTCTCCTTTGATAATCACATCGCAAAAGTGGACAGGAAATCCTTCTATGTGGCACACCTCATCACAAAAGGTTTCTCATCCAGAAAAAAAGAGGTCAGTGTTCCCCTCTACTCATCACTCAGACCCATTATAGAGTACAAAGCCCCTTTTACTATGTACCTCACAAGACCTCTACAACAACTGGAAAGGCTACAAAAATACCTCACAAAGAGGATTACTGGCCTCAAACAGATGCCTTACGCAGACCGTCTCAAAAAACTCCAGCTTTACTCTGTCGCATATCGCCTACTCAGAGGCGATCTCTGCCTAACATACAAAGCTATGTCAAAAACCAAGAGCTGTTGGACATGCTCCACTTAAAGAAATCCTAATCCCTCCGAGCTACACGCTCTAGGGACCTAAACCTTGCCACCACAATAAACAGAACATGCTGGAGGGATAGATTCCTGTCCCAGAGACTTCCCATAATATGGAACAGACTACCTATCTATGTCAAACAGAGCTCCTCATTAGCACTCTTCAAGAAAAATCTTGATGATTGGATGGGTAATAGGAAATTCACCCCAGGGATCACTTCTGTGGTTCTGCTTGGCAGGGGCACAGGAAAATAGTTTTCTTGGGTGGCGAAATATTTTATATATATATATATATATATATATATATATATATATATACACACATACATACATATATATATGAGAGGGAGAGAAAGACATTGATAGACAGATACAAATACATAATTATCACAAAGCTAGACAGTTTTAACTTCCATCACCAGTTAGCAAAAAATAAAGCCTTTTTTCAGCAGCTAAATATTTTCTATACAATCAAAATTAAAAAAAAAAAAACCTTTAGGAATCCAACTTAAAACTGAAATAAATATTAACAATGGTGTTGCATTGCTTATATGTGTATCTTAGTTCCTACATCACTAGGTAGGTTATTGATGATAATTTTATGCCAGAAGCTGAAGCTATAGACTCAAAACATAACACAGGCAGCAAAATCACTCAACCAGAACTCTTGCATATTTACAAAGTCCAAATGAAACCAGTAGTTTTATGTCAGAAAGCAACTCCACCAATATTTAATATATTCCAACAAACACATTGTCCTTAATCAAGAAAGAAAACTTCTAAATCTACACATAGTAATTTAGCAATTACTACAGTGCAGTATGGTGACCTCTATTAATTTTGCCACTTGCTTACAATACAACTTAAAAACTCCCACCCCTACATAGTTCCTCTCGAAATTACAAGAGCTGCAACTCCAATCCTCTGAACAGTGCAATAGAAACTGTGAATATGGGAAATATATACAAAGTGTGAGATTGCAATGTGTCTCATAATGACTTAAGAAAGGTGTTTTTCATCACTGGTACAAATGGTCAAATTATGCAATGTTTGAAGTTCATTATATTGGCCTTTACGTAATTCCTAGGCCTTTCCATTTTCTTTGAAATTGTGCGACCTTGGAGTTAGTATACTGAAATCAAATTTTTTTGTTTTTCTTTTTGTATTCATAAATGTAACCTATTGGTTCATATTTGTGATTATCTTTTTTTCCTCAATTATTTTATTTACAAATAATGGTAGTCGCTAATGACTTCATTCAATGTTTTGTGTTTCAATCAAACTCAAACATACATGCCACAAATTTAATCAAATGGTGCTTTGGTTGACAATTTTTTAATCAACACAATTTGGTCAACTACACAGATGGTCAACAGGTGTACAAGATCTCACAGTTCTCAGATTTGGGGAACATGGCCCTTTTCCAATATTGTATGATCTCAGAATTACTATATATAATTAACAGGAGGTTGGGGACACAGTTCCCTACATGTAAGTTTGCAAGCTTTTATTTTATGGTTCAACACTGCAGGCACTAAGGTTACTGCTTGCTGCATGAGCCTGTTGATGTTTGCATTGCTGTTCTATGGTCGACATTTTGACCATCAACATCTGGAACTTTTGATTATATTCAGTTGACCCATATACAAATAATAAGTGCAAGATCAAAAATCTTTGGGGCTGGGGAATAAGCTCCTTTTCTGGGGGATTGTGAAATCTTGGAGTTAGTATATATAATTAGCACTGGGGTGTGAGGCACAACCTCCCACTTGGAGTGTGCATGCCCCCTGCAAAAAATAAACACATTTTTTTTAATTTCCATTTACATGCATCGCTTGCTTTGTCAACCTTTTCTGGTCAGCGTTACTGACGTGATGTTTGGCTGTGTCGATCAACGTAAATACACATACATATATATATATATATATATATATATATATATATATATATATATATATATACACACATGTACACACAAAATATATATGGATATATCTAACTGACATTAGAATGACTTACAAATCATTGGCACTAATTTATCATACTCAATGCTCTGGGACATAAAACAAAAAATCAATGATTTCTGCAGGGCACGGCAAAACTCTCTGCAATCCCCACACACACACACACACACACACACACACACACACACACACACACACACACACACACACACACACACACACACACACACACAAAGAAAAAGATTAAGTTGACATGTCAACCTAAAATAGTGACTAAATGATATCAACAACATTATTTGCATGCTCCGAGATAAAATCTTAGAGCATGCAAATAAAAGAATAATAATTTTTTTTTTTTTGCTTGGAGTGCTTGCAGTTTTTGTGCATAATGCTATGATTGAGGAATATACCCTTTCCCCTGTATTGTTCGGTCTTGGAGTTGGTATATTTAGTTAGCATGGGATGCACGGGGGCAGAAATATTTTTTTCTGTTTGCATGGTCAGAGATTTTATGTAGGTGAATGGAAATATTGCTATTGATATTATGTTGTCAGCTTAGTTTGACATTTAGTTTAGAGTTTTTTCAGTACACCTATATTTTACATGTGAGTGAGTGTGTGTGTGACTCTTTAAAAACATTACAGTGAGTTCCAACATTATCTGTACGAGTACGACAATCACACTTCATAACTGTATGAGCTGCAATCCTGGGTTCTGCACCTCCAACTGGAAGCCTGCCACACAGGTTCATAGGACACTACCAAATAAGTCATACACATTAGTAAGTTATCTACAACAAGAAAAAAAAAGAAGAAACAAACCATAACAATAAAAGAAACAAAGTATCAAAAATAAGCTAGGAAACATCAAATTCTTAATTTCTTTTAGTTTATTAACTATGCCAGTCAACTTCCGCGGTGGTGCAGCGGTTGCGTTGTTGCCTCACAGCAGAGGTTCTCCCGTTCGATTCTCGGTTGGAGTGCGGGGAGTACCTTCTGTGTGGAGTCTGCATGTCCTCCCCACGGTTTGGTGGACGTTCGAAAGACATGCGTAAATGGGCATGCCTTCGTTGGAGGTTGAACGTCGAGCTGGCACCTCGGCGTTCGTGAAAATCTACTGCCAATCATTAGCGGACCGGAGTTCCGATGTGGCGACCCCTAAACGGGAAAAGCCGAAAGACAACAGCAACAATTATGCCAGTCAAATTTAATGAACTTGTAAATATAGCTATTCCCCAAGCAGGTAACTACATGGACTATAGAAATCCAATGAAATGCCTTCCTATTTAAAGAAAAAACATGCATCTTATCACTCCTTATGAAATGCTTCGACATACTATTTATGCAGACTTGCTCTTCCATGTCCACAGAACGTCAATCATTTGATCACTCAACCATTTCCACTCTCTGGCTAGTTCTGTTCCTTTCAGCTGTCACAATACCATTTAAAATGTATCCAAAGAAACAATGAATTTAAAAACATTTCAAGTGAATGACATTTTGCAGCACTCCCTGTAGTAAAGAACACTTACAAAAAAAACCTACAAAGCATTTACATGAATGCACAAGAAAATGTTTTCAGAAATATTAACTGTATTAAGATTGATAATTTCACTCACTGAAACTCCAAAGTGGTAAGGTCCTCTCACCTATGCTACATAGTCACTGACTAACTTTCCTGAGACCAAAAAAATCAATACAAATGTACAGAAATTAGGCTGTGTTAAAACAAAAGCTGAGTCAGACTTTATGTTCTGGAACCTAGTGGGAAAGCTGACCATTTATTAAATATGAAATGTGAATCATGAAGTGAATAATGAAAGTTAACTAAATGAATAATAAGATTGTTATACCATTTAATCACGACTGCATTATTGTTATTTACATATATTTTAGCTATTTCCTATATCTAAACTCTATAGTAGTATAAGAACGTGGTAATTTATAATGCATAAATGATGAAATTATGTTTTTTAAACAGATGTTATAGCGATAAGCTTACTGAAGAGAAATGTGTTTTTCCTGAATTTCTTTACTACATTTACATGTCATGTTATTTATATCTTCTTTAAAGCAAGGAAAGAAAAAAAAGAGTCCAAAGCTGTCACTCTGAGGGGAAAAAAATATGACAAAGCACAGTTGCTAAGTAAATTCATTTGACAGAATGGCATAAACATGACTTAAAATGCAAGGCATCAAGGAAACATATGCATATCTCCATTAGGTTCAATTTTAAGTAAAATTATATGTCTGAATGGCCACGGTGATGCAGCATTTAGCGTTGTCACCTCACAGCAAGAGGTTCTCCTGTTCGATTCTCGGCTGGAACACCTTCTGTGTGGAGTCTGCATGTCCTCCCCACGGTCGAGTGACATTAAAGACATGCAGGTAGGTGCGCATGTGAATGGGTGTACCTTCCTTGAATGTTGGGCATTGGGCTGACACCTCGGCACCGTAAAAATCCACTGCTACTCATTAGCAGACCAGCGTTCCGCTGTGGCACCCCCTAACCGGGAAAAGCCGAAAGACATTACTTACTTAAAGTAAAATTATATGGTGCCATAGGATATTTCAATGTCATTCATAAAGGAAACAGACAAACGCACTATTTTTTCATAAATCATGCAAGTTTTAAATAATTTATGTTCAGTTTTAAGTAAAATTATATGGTGTCATAGAATATTTCAATGTCATTTGGAAAGGAAACAACAGACAAACACAAGATTTTTTCACAAATCATGCCCATTTTGGTATTTAATAAAGATTACTTTCAATATTAATGTTTGCGCACATTTTATTACATCACCAAGTATAATGCAGTGTAAGATATAAACATTAAATACTTTCTCAATAAACATGAGAGTAGTCGTTCTGCTTTATCTTTCTTGACAAACAGTTGCAATGGACTGAATGCTCTGGGAGTCATAGTTACTAAAATTAACACACAAGTAAAAAGGTCTTCATAGTTCTCTTCAGTGTTTACCTTGTCCTCAACAATCGGTATGGCATACTATCATACAAGAGATTTTACACAATATTCAGATAGCGTATGAAGGTTGGGTGGCACTATGGCAGGGAAATCCTATGGCTCGGCTTGTAAAGGCCCCAGGGCCATTAGCCTAGTATACACCTATGAACCTATAAGGGATTCCAAAGTGGTGGAATGGATAAATCGCTTGTTTATCAGCATGCATGTAGTTGAATTATTAATAATCAGCAACATGCATACCGACTGGCCTCAGCGATAGGTCTGCCATTATAAATCCAGCATTACTTGACGAAAAGTCTGGTGGCTGTAGCTATTAAGGAGAAAAAGATACAGTCACCATTTTTCCCCTTTGCTAAGCAAAGAAAAGAAAAGGGAGTACTAAGATGGAAGACAAATGTCTACTCTTCCCCAAATTCACATAAAAAAGCAAATTACTAAAAGTTTAAAAAAAGTCATAACTAGGATGTTTGGAGTTTGCACACATCCTCATGTAAATAGTGGGGTGCTAGTACATACCCCAGTCTTAAAAGAAAAGAAAAAATCACAAAATGACACTGCAGGTTGTCAAAAATGGGAACTGTTCTTTTTAGGAAGATAACAAAAGCTCTTTAACAGGTCTGAATTAAAACATAAAGCAAAAAGGGATAATAAAAGGAATGTGACAAGCTAAAAGTAATCAGAAATAAGTCAGTTTCTGTACAGTATTTAAAACGACAAAGCACCACTTCTAAAAAAAAAAAAAAAAAAAAAAAGAAACATTCATAGGAAATGGTGATACACAGCAACACTGAAAAACAAATGTAGTGTGATCATATCACACTAGCTGAAGTTAATAAGTAATATGAGAAGCTGGCAAGGCAAGGTATAAAGATACATGAAAGTGTAATTACTACTCATAAACATTCACTAATCCAGCCATTAAGAAAAAAGAAAAGAACAAAAAACACACCTATAAGAAATCTAGAAGCAAAAGTTTATCTACTGCATGCCTTTGAGATATGGGTCAAAACCAGACCCATTCAGTGAAAATTCAGGTGTATAATTTGTGACCAAGTAATGAACCAATTAAGTCTTTTGACACCTAAGTCAATGCAACCCAGCTAGTTACTTCTTGCTCATAAGGTAATGGGGATAATCCTTGAGTGAATTTCTGGTTTCCCATTAATTCATCCAAGTAAGACTTCAACAGAGTAAGGGGCATGCTTTGCTGTATATAAAGTGGAAGTTTGTTCCAGAGGTAGGTATTTTATTTTGGAATATCATGCCATCAAGTCCTGTTTATGCTGCAAAACACAATTATATCCCTTGATCTCATACTTGTGTTACCACTAGCTTTGTGGATATGCAGAAGATAAAGCAGGATTGTGTTACTTATAGTTTGTAGGCCAGGCACAGATTGCTGCGAAGATGCTTATGGGTGACAGAAGAAGAGAAACAGGGCCTTTAAATACTCTAGGTAACTTAGAGTTCACAATCCAGATTTCCACTGAGAAACCACTTGGACAGGTACACCCCCCCCCCAAAAGGTGCACAGATTCTAATATTGTGCCTAATGAGTGATGGGAAGAGGAGAATAAAGACCTTTTTTGACTAAGTGGAAAGGCCGTTAGTAAACAGTTGAGCAAGGTATGTGCTACACTAATATTTGCCAAACTAGAACATGTATTTACCACACTGATTAAAAAAAGGCACCATCAGGGTAGGGTAAGTCTTAGCCATTGTGTGAAAACCATAAGGAGACAGGTGTAGGCCATCCTTGGTGAAACAATCCGGACAACACCAAGAAAGGAGGGGGGTGTCCATATTCATAAAGGACACCCACACCTCAAGGTTGGTGGCAACGCACGATGCATCGGAGACCATCCAGGTGCAATTAACCATAGGCAAGACTGCTCTGCAATTTGTAGCATGTTACAGGCCACCCTCTCAAACTCAGGAACCTCACATGGCCTTCCTGAAAACATTGGGGGGATAAATGTATCTCCAAACACCATCATACTAGGTGACTTCAACTACCCTAATATAGACTGGGAACACTACTCAAGCCCAAACACTCTAGCCCAAAGGTTCCTGGAGTTCATAAACTCAAATGCCATGGAACAACTAGTCACCATCCCCACAAGAGGAGAAAACATACTTGATCTCATCATCATGAACATGGGATCACAATGTTCAACACCGAAAGTATACCGCTCACTGGTGAGATCAGATCATAAACTAATCTCGCTGGAGGTCCTCATCCCGCCCCACCTGAAATAAAAAGACCACAGTGAAAACTTTTCAAAAGCCGACTTCACACTTCTAAAACTAGTGTGGTCTCCTTTAAGGCCCCTGAGCCAGTGGTAAACATTACTCAAACCGCTGAATCACTTACAAATGCCTTCTACCAGCACCTACAGGACTGCATGGATCAGGCAATCCCAAACAAAACTAAGACTCTTTGTACCAAAGGCAAGCGTCCAGTCTGGTGGACCCCAGCCATAAACAAGCTCTACAACAAAAGGAGGAAGCTAAGACACCTTTGATCATTATAAGTAAAAACTAAGAGCTCTCATAAAATCATCCAAGGCAAATTTTGAGAGAAAAATCACCAAGGACTCAAAAGACAATCATAAGGCCTTCTTTAGCTATGTTAGAAACCTAGGAGGAAACTCCCAGATATGCTCAAAATTAGTTCAAAATGATGTGAAGATTACTGAACCTACACACATTGCCAACATACTGGCTGACAGGTTCAGTGCAAACTTCTCCCCAAAAGGAGAGATATCTATACCAGAGGATTGTAGCCCCAAACATCTCCAACGCCCAGGTGAGAACTGCTCTCTCCAAAGCAAAACACAGCATCCATGGGACGGATGGTGTCCCCGGCTGTGTGCTCCACGAACTCAATGAGGAATTAAACCCCAGTTAGGACAGCTGTTTAATCTTAGCCTCACCTCAGGATAGGAGTGGCGCTGTGGTCCCACTTCACAAGGCGGTGCCTCCACCGACCCTGGAAATTACCGTCCCATTAGCTTGACAAGCCTTATCTGCAAAGCCATGGAGAGGATCATGATGGAACTCATAAATAAAGACATAGGGAACTTGCAGACTTTGGATCCAACCCAGTTTGGCTTTGTCAAAGGCAGATCATGCCTTTTAAACATGGTTGACTTTTCGAGACAGTCACCAAGGCCATTGATGAGGAAAGGCAGTCCATACAGCCTACCTTGACCTGGCAAAGGCCTTTGACACAATACCCCACTCAGGTATCATCGAAAAACTCATCAGCTTGAATGTAAACCCATACATCACAAGATGGGTTGCAAACTGGCTAAGTGACAGAACCCACAGGGTCAGAGTTGCTGGAGCTATGTCAGACTCAAAGCCTGTCACAAGTGGTGTCCCACAGGGCTCAGTCCTGGGGCCACTCTTCATCTACTTTTCTGAAGTACAAGCAAAAGGAGGGTTATGGCTGACAAAGTTTGCAGATGACTACAAACTCCACAGTCGAAAACACATCTGACACAGATATCCTTCAGAAGGGCCTCACAGAAACGGATAACTGGTGCCAGAGCCAAAGTTAAATGCCAAGAAATGCATAGTCATACCCTTAAAACAAGGTTACCTAGCTACCATATAGGTGGCAATCCACTGAGCACAGAAGAAGTCATCAGGGATCTGGGGACCCAGGTTGAATGTAGCCTTTGACACTCATGTTGCTAAAGTAGTTAGGAAAACCTTCTACATTGCCCACCTGATCATGAAGGGATTCACATCTAGATCAAGGGAGGTCATCGCCCCCTGTACTCATCACTCATTAGACCTATGATTGAGTACAATGCCCCATTCGAATGTATCTGACCCGACACCTGCAGCAGCTGGAAAGGCCCCAGGGCCCAAAGTTCCTCACCAAAAGGATAAAGGGTCTCAAAATATGTCTTATGCTGCCCGACTGAAAGAACTCCAGCTCTATTCAGTCTCATACCGCTGCTCAGAGGTGACCTGTGCCTGACATATAAGGCCATGTCAAACCGATTTGATGAATATGCTTCACCTCAAAAATCTAGATCCCTCAGAACCACAAGGGCGGAGACTTAAACCTTGACACGGTTATTAATAGAACGTGCTGGAGGGACAGATTCATCACCCAGAGACTCCCTATGCTGTGGAACAAAATCCCGGTACATGTGAGGCAGAGCACCTTGCTGGCCTTGTTCAAGAGGAATCTTGACCAATGGATGGGAGATCGATATACCCGGGATTACTTCAGTATCACTGCTTGACAGAGGCACAGCAAAATAATAGGCATAGTTTTATTCAAACTAAAGGGTAGCCAAATAACTATGGGCTAGGCTTATAAATGCCCTTGGGCAGATAGCCTAGTATGAACCTATGAACCTATCTCCCACCAGGCTGACACCTGTATCTACAGTAAGATACTAATTAAAGTCTAGAATGACACCAGCATCTAAGACAATAAGTAACTCACTTCCTGTTTAAATCACAATATCATTCTCAGTGATGACATGACAATACTCAAGACTATTAACTTTCTAGTCTTAGAGACCAACTCAGACAGTTCCAGCATGTTCTTTTTCATAGAGTCTAAGTGGGAAGCATCGCAAGTCATTCACACCAACATGAGCAATGACCATGCTATAGTCATACTTTGTTAAGGGACTTGAGTGCCTCTGTGATATGGTGTATGCTAGAACAAGAGGCATCTGACTGTTATTACCCTGTAATTCTTCAGCTTTGTCAGAAGTGCATCAGTGTGCCAAACTACAAAGCTACCTATAAAAATGCCTCCCTCACCATTTCTCTGTCTTCTCCCCATGGTATCTTTCTTGCGACTATTCACATTCACCTCATCTAATGTCTTCATACCTGTTTATACAATGATTTGCTGCTAACTCTGTAACATAAGCCATCTCAGTCACTGTGGCTACACCTTATCCAAAAGGTTCTGTTATGCATAATTCCATTTTCCATCCATGTTTTGACACTGTAAAGTGCTTCTTGAACCAAATGTTCTAGCATATTTTTGCATGTATATGGTTATAGCATATCCTTGTATGTGTAAATATGTTTTGCTCATTTCTTTTGTGATGCCTTTCACCTGGGCTAAGCCTGAAAATGGTTTGTCGAGATCAGTAAACGACCCCCGGTAAACAAATATAAATAATAAATTGAATTAATAAATAAATAGTACACTGCAATAACAAGTGGACTTTTCTTGTAGCCTGAAGTGCCCTGTCCACTCTGTTTACTCTGTCTGTGGTGATAATGGAAGAAAATATATGTGCTATGGAATAGGTGTTAATGTACTGCTGAGGTCTGGCTGCAGTGCACACATCTACAATGCCACAACTACGAGGTCTCTGTGGCTTTGGAAGAGACAGCATGGGAAGGTTTTGTGTCTGTCTTACATTTTATTTATTTATTTATTTTATTTTACATTTGTTGACCAGGAGTGTCCGGCTGAGCCGAAGCCCTTTTTCAGCAGAGGCCCGGGGAGAAAAGCTCCAGTACATACTTAATAACTATATGGTAGAAGTTACAAAAAAAAAAAAAAAAAAACAAGTGGTGAAAAAGCTTTGGCACATACATAGTAGAATGGCAGATTTTAACAAATATTTTACAAGTGAAGTTACAGCAGAATTGGTTTAGAATAGTTAAAATAAAGCAACTGTGACAATATAGTAATTTAACAAATAATTAAAGGTAAAAAAAGAATAAAAACAATTTCATTTTGTGAACATTTACAGGAAGATGTCTATTCAGATAGGATTTTAATGAGTGGGAAATTGTAGAAGGAAAGTCTGAGGAGAAGGAGAGTTTTCAAGGAGGGTTAGGGCATTGGCAGATCCACTTTTTGGTAAGATGTTCTTTAAGTGCTAGCTTAAACTTTTTGGGATGAGCCTGTGTTCGAATTTCAAGAGGTAGCTTGTTCCATTCCATTGAGGGGTGATAGCTGTATACATTTTGTCCTGCTTTAGATTTAGGCTTATAGATTTTTAGAAGGTCTTGAGAAGAGCTACGGAGATTTCTTGAGGGAGCATAGTGGGAGATGATAGGGTGTAAGGCTGGACAAAAGGATGGCTGATTTAGGATTGCATGTATAGTTTGGAGCTGAGAGAGGAGGAGGAATTGGGGCAGTTCTAGCCAGTATAAGTATTTTAGTGAGAGACAGTGGTGAGATCTGTGGGGTTGTTGGGTTGTGAATCTAGCTATTTTGTGGAATGTAGTCTGAAGTCTAGCAGTAAGTGTGGCGTTTAAATTAGTAAAAATTTGGGAGCAGTATGTTAAGCAGAGAAGAACATAAGAATGGGTGAGGGCTATTCGTGATTCCCGAGTAAGGAATTTGTTATTTCTGTAAAGCAGTCCTAACGTCTGGTGGGTTTTTCTGATGCAGTTATTTATGTGGAGGACAAATCTAAGGTGGTCATCAATAGTGATGCCTAGCAGTTTTGAGCTTGATTCAGGTATGATTGGGGTGTTATTGAGTGAATGGATGGTAAAGGAGGTCTTAATTTGATTTGTTGATTTAGGTAGGAAGAGTAGGAGTTTTGTTTTTTTAGGGTTTAGTATGAGTTGGTTATTGGAGAACCATGTTTCTACAGAGTTCAGTGATGACTGGGTTGCTGTTATGAGTTCTGAGTGAGAGTCAGTTATAGTTAAAACAGTAGAGTCATCAGCGTATTGTATAATGGTGGAGAGTTGGCAGGAGGTGTAGAGTAAGTCTGTGAAGATATTGAATAGCAATGGTCCTAAAATGGATCCTTGTGGGACACCCATTTTTATTTGTAGAGGAGAAGATAAGGCAGTTTCCCATCTAACAGACTGGAATCTGTCTTTGAGACAGCTTTCAAACCATACCACAGTATCAGGGGAGAAGTTAAGGTTAGATAGCTTGTTGATAAGTAGCGAGTGGGAGACTACGTCAAAGGCATTTGAAAGGTCGAGAGGAAAAGGCAGGAGACAAATTTGTGGTTATCTCTGGCCATAGAAATGGTATTGAGAAAGGACAGAAGAGCTGTGTGTGTACTATGCTTGGGTCGAAAGCCGTGTTGAGTAGGTGTTAGTAATTTTTCCTTAGTAAGATGTTCAATGACGTGAGTATGAATGCATTTTTCAAGGATTTTTGACAGAGGGGAGAGGATAGCAATAGGCCTAAAGTTTTAGATTTCAGTGGAGTTACCTCCTTCGTGTATAGGTATAGTACAGAAGTGTTTCCAGATGGAAGGTACCTTGGATTCAGAGATGGAATGGTTGATTAAGATTGCGATAGGATAGGCAAGTGAGTGAGCAGCTGACTGGAGAAAGTAAGATGGAATGTTATCCGCAGATACAGAACATGGTTTAAGTTTGGAGAGAAGGGTACGAATGTATGTAGTGGGGATGGGTTTTAGGGAGAAAAAATGAGGATGAGTGGTTTCCATAGGGGGGACAGGGTTTGTAGGGTTAGTCTGATTGGGACTGTTTGAATTAAAGAGTTTGGATATAGATTCAACAAAATAAGTGTTGAAGATATTGGCGGTTTCTTCTGGCGTCTTTTCTGGGGTGAGGTTGTACTGTTTGAAAAAGTACCGATTCCCAGTTTGCGAATCTATCATGTTGGCATGATAGATTCATATCCCAATGTATTCCTCATCTCTGGAACAAACTTTCACTACATGTCATGCAGTGTAGTACCCTTGCCACTTTCAAGGTAAATCTAGATAACTGGATAGGCAGCCTCAAATTCTGTCCTGGTTTGTCTTGTCTTTCTTTCATTGAGGTTAGAAGGACATTTTGAATAGGGTTTTTGGTAGGGTTGAAAAGGTCTGCAAAGTGATTACTAAATACCTACCTATGAACCATTTCTAATAAGTATTTGTACCTACCACAACACTCATTTTATGGAATAGCAAATGGTTGTCAGTAAGCATGCTGGAGTTTATATACTGCCTTAGTGTGTCTAGTGCAAGACATTGGGCAACAGATGGAGAAGAGACATTCTGAGGACCCATGGTTGATCTAGAGACACCAGATGGTATATGTAATACTATGTTATGGAATTTCATGACCCTTAGTCTTTCTCACAGGAAGGGGAAGCTCTATTATATAGACAGACAGAGTGAGTAAAGCAAAGCAGCTCAACACAGTATAATAGCAGATATAGTAGCTGAATGGTATATAAAGGGACAATGAATACAGTTATATGACAATGCAACAGTCCATATAATATAGCACAAAATAATTATTTTCCAACTCTTGGCTCTGTTCTTGTACCATACCAAGCTAATACCAAAAATGCCCCCCACACACACACATCTTCACATTCTTTATACTAACTCCCTTATTTAGTCTGTCTCAAACCAATATTTTCAGTTCCCCTGTTGGTTTGTATTAGGTTCATAGGTAGGTACTAGGCTATCTGCCCGAGGACATTTATAAGCCTAGCAAGAGTGTGTCGGCTTTCACCGCCCCATTGATTAATTAACTGATCCTCTGTCAAGCAGAGCCAATGAAGTGATCCCAGGGGTGTACTTTCTGTTACCCATCCACTCATCAAGGTTTCTCTTGAAGAGTGTTAGTGAGGGGCTCTGCCTAATGTAGTTTAGAATTTTGTTCCAAAGCATGGGGAGTCTCTGTGACAGGAATCTATCCCTCCAACATGTTCTATTTATTGTTGTGGCTAGATTTAGCTCACTAAAGCGCGTGGCTCGCAGTGACTTGGATTCCTTTAGGTGGAGAATGCCCATCAATTCTGAGTTGGACATGGCTTTGTAAGTCAGGCAGAGAACACCTCTGAGTAAGCGATATGCCATGGAGTACAGCCAGAGTTTTTTCAGTCAGGCTGCATAGGACATATGTTTGAGGCCAGTAATCCTCTTGGTGAGGTACTTTTGTGGTCTTTACAGCTGTTATTGGCCCATAACTTTCTCCTACTTCACCATGCTACTGTTTAATCATGCCCAACTCAATGTTTCTACTTGAGTGCCTCTACAGAAAGAAACCTTTACCTTCTGCCACCAATGCTAGCAATCTTTTTCCTTTTCTTTTCCTACTGATTTTGTATTTATCTTATAGATTTTCTACAGATATGTTTAATGGTTACATTCTTCTCTTACCAAGTATATTTTATTGTGAGTAATATTGGTCTGCTGTTGTAATTTGTATTCTGTGGGAGCTTTTCTCCCTGTGCCTCTAATTAAAGTGGGTTCCTGCACAGCTGGACCTTCCCAGCCAAAAGATGAAATAAACAAATATAATACAGTACAATATGACACGTACAATACAGTACAGATCAGTACAGATATATATATATATATATATATATATATATATATATATATATATAACAACACAATGCTGTACAATATTACCAGCCAAGGAGCAGACACAGATGTTGCAGCACAACAAACCAACAGTACTCAAGGAGTGCATAGCATAAAAGTGCCTGAAGAGTAGTGAGGAATATAATTTGGTGAGCAATGTACTGATTATTAAGGTATTACAAGGAAGCAAGCCACAACAAAATAATCCAGATGCCATAGTTACAACTGCCTCTTAACACTTCACATGGTGATTAATTTAACAGGCAGGATATCACAAGATTGTATGAGATGGATAATACAACAGGGAAATGGGTACACAAAGTACAGGTACCACAGTACTCAAGCTGTCAACTACATGTTTGGATGTTACAATAATAAATACGGTGCAGAAAAGTAAAAAAATACAGGAAAATGTGTTACTATCACACCAAGGCTACAATACAGCACAGCAGTTAGTAATCAGCTGCAGAGTAATAGTCAATCAGTCACAGCTGAGAAGTACACAGCCAAGAGCAACAATCAGCAATCCCATATCCAATGTTACTAGGGGACAGAAGGCGACACGGACTGCCACTACATTCACCCAGGCACAGGGATTGACAAACAGGATTATTTCAGTGAGAGAGGTTGAAAGGCCTAGGACATTTATCAAGATGAGTACCTGCTATGGTTATAAGAACTCTGGTACTGTGTTGTACACCATGCAAACTTCCTCTTCTAAGTACAGCATTTTCTAGATGTCAGGTAAAATCCAGTAGCAGAGTTCCTGGCAAACTAGCCATGCTGCAGCCCAGAACAAGAGAACAGAGTATTCTCGACTGCAAAAACTGCAAGCCTAGAGCAGACAACAAAAGCACACACACCAATGAAAATTACAGCCCATTCTATCAAGGGCGGGGAGCAAGCCAGACCAGTTTCAGATGCAAAATAATCACAGCACAAAACATGTTTTTTAAATCACCATGAACACACACTAATATATAAAATCAAGAAAAACAAAGGTTATTTCCATATTATTCAAAACAGCTTTTCAAGTCAAAGCAAGCAGCGGAGTGGAGGTCAAGGCTAATTGTATCACACACAGCACAACAAAAAGGTGTCATCCACAAACACAACATGTTTTAAGACGACAAGAGAACACAGGCATTATTTTATCTTTTTTATCAGCATAATACATTTTGCATCAGCATACATTTTCTGAAGGATTGGGTGGCCACGGTGGTGCAGCGGTTAGAGTTTCCACCTCACAGCAAGAGGTTTTCCGGTTCGATTCTTGGCTGTGGTGCATTCTGTGTGGAGTCTGCATTTCCTCCCTGTGGTCGCGTGGGTTTCCACTGGGTGCTCCGGTTTCCTCCCACATCCCAAAGACATGTAGTAGGTGGACTGGACACTCTAAATTGGCCCTAGGTGTGAATGTGTGCGTGTGTGTGCCTTCTGTGGAAGGTTGGGTGCCGGGTTGGCAACTCGACACCGTAAAACTCCTCTGCCAATCATGAGCAGACAGATGATCTGCTGTGGTGACCCCTAACCGGGAAAAAGACGAAAGAAGAAGAAGAAAAAAAGATACATTTTCTGAAGGATGTGAAAACAAACTCAAATGTCTGTCATTATTTAGTAGCTTCAATCCTCAGTGATTTGCCAGAACACTACAAATTTTATTAGGAATAAACCAAAAATATGAGGCAAAAATCTGGCAATTCTGCGAAAAACTGGGCAGTTGAGAGGTATGGAGTAGCGTGTGTACTTTGTACAGTATTCCAGAAATCAAACTGCATCTCTGACACAGGCACTTATTGGTCTGGCTAAACAGCTCCTGGCATGCATGGGAGGATGGCTTTTGTTTTAGATCCCCCCCCACGTATATATGTTTATATATATATATATATATATATATATATATATATATATATATATATATATATATATACATACATACACACACACACACACACACACACACACACACACACACACGCACACACACACACACGCTTCTGAAAAAAAATATTTACTGCTTTGAAAAGTGCATTCTGTTTAAATGTATAATTATCAACATTGAGAATGCAGTTTGCATTTCTGTCTATTCTCCCCCCACCCCACCAGACACTCTCTGTTGCTATCTTTTCTCTTGCTTACAATTTTTTCTATTCATTTTATTGATTATTATATGCTGCAGCACAGCAACCTGCATGCATCCCACTGGCAAAACTTGTTATCCCCCCCACAGGTGACACCACCACCACCAATCGAAGCACCAAGCACATCTGGGTCCCAGCCTGCCACAGTTGCCTCTATACCTCCTGCCCTACTGGCACTACCTGCTTCAGGTACCCCTGCACTGCAGGCTTGTACACTTGTATCTGCCAGTAGCAGTGCAGGTCAAGGTGTCACCTTTGTCACCAACTGGAAGCTGATAGACCTTGTGGGGGATATTACTGACAGCACGTTGAATGCCCACATCGGCCACATGGAGACCATGCTCAGGTGACTCACTGAGTCACATCCGTAGCCAGCACTCACTCCACCTTTTGAACCAGGACCCACTAGTGATAGTACTCAGGGTGATGAGTAATCTCCCAATGGATATCAGCTCTCAGACTGCATTTGCAAATACCCAATCCTACCCCCAATCTGGGGTACTCTTCTTTTATGTTCATACACACCCCTACTGGTTTTACAATCCTCCCCTCACCACTGTCTTCCCTCTGCTTGCCTGAGGTCTCCTTCACTATTGTGTTCCCTTTACTCATTGTGTTAGCTCACACTCTTGTTAGTCATGTCTGTCTTTCCCTGCCACCTAACTTATCCCTCTTAGCTTCCTTTCCAATTTACCTGCTATTAACAAAAAGGGTGTCTCACACCCCCCCCAAAAAAAAGGCGGCTATGCCTCCTACATGTACCTCTTAACTGTCTGGAGTTTTGCAGAATGTCAAGATTTTAGTCTTCATAATTATTTGTGTTAGTTGTTCTATCAGATCATTGGGGACTGAAGTCACTAAATACTGAGACACATTTGAGATTCAGGCTTCACATTCTTCAAAGAATGTGTGCTAATACAAAGCCGGTAATTGTAGCAACTTTCTACATGTATAACTGTAATATGTCCAGTCTGTGCCTGACTTTTGGCCTTTGTTCCACCATTAGTTGTATTTGCACAGATTTCTTGAGTCAAGTAGTTGAGACATATTCTCCTACTCCACCCACCTCCATCATATTCACTCCTCATTTACTTATCTTCTTTTCAATCTTCTGCTGGTTCTGTTCAACACTCCCATTTCCAGCCTTTAATCTGGTCTAAAAATAAGCATACCAGATACATGCTAAAAAGGGCTTCTACATCACTTTTTCTTTCTTTCTTTTTTTTGTGGTGGTCATGTGAGTAATGGATCACAATGTGCACCATCAGAACCCATGTACAACTGATGAGAAATAACGCTGCTTATTGTACAGCAACAGTGAAGTCCAGTCAATGTCATATACTACATATAGTGCCCTCGGCTGCCATTGGTCTCGCAAAGGAACTGTATGCAGTAGCACAGCTAGAATAAAGCTGATGCCGCTCATCTAACTGTTTTTATGGTTCACAGATTCATAGGAAATTACTAGGCTAACAGATTAAGAGCCCTTAGAAGCCTAGGCAATATAACCCGATTTTACCCAATGGATGGCCCCTAGGGGTAAGTGGACGGCAAGGGGTTGTGCCTATGCCTTGAGTATGTTATGGATTGCCCCTGTCCATAAGAGACATAGGCACTACCCCATCTTGCTCATGAAGTGATAGTGTCATTACACAGAGTTTAGAGGTGAAATCCCCTTAGGATTGGATGGTTTCTTAAACTTTTCTTCAACCTTTTAAAGTGTAACAATCACCTTCTTTGTGCTTTCCTGGCAACTTCAGCATGAGGGCTTCTGTGGCCTATCTTGTTAATGCACTGATTGGGAGAATATCACTGAACAGAATCCTGAGTTCAAATTCCTTGATACCTGTATTTTTTCATGCTTTCAGTTTGAAATGTCTAATAAATCACCTAATGTGTGCTTTCCTGACACCTTCATAGTGACTCTTCCTATGGTTCACCTTGTCACTGCACTGAATGAAGGAATATCACTGTACAAAATCATGGGTTCAAATCCCTTGAGGCCTATTTTCTTTTTTATTTCTATAGTTTGTGAATATTTAACATTCACCTATGTGTTTGCCTGACAGTGTAAATTTGAATCCCCCTGCAACTCACCTTACAAAAGGAAATTCTCAGAAGAGTGGAAGTGATAATAGTGGAAAGTTCACACCCCCTTTAGGGTTTCATTGGTACTTTTTACGACATCTGCATGATTTTGATTTTTATTTTACATTTGTTTACCTGGAAAGTCCAACTGGGAACAGTGCCCATTTTCAGTGGTGTCCCGTGAAGAAAAGCTTTGTAACAGTTTACAGCAATGCACATTGTTATAAAAAATGCACAACAATAATAGAGTAAACAAAAATGTACGACAATAGTAAAGCATACAAAAATGTATATGGAATTAAAGAAAAACTAAAATTACAGAGATGGTACATGTACACAAATCAAACTATAATGCTATCAGGACTGTTGTGGGACAGTATCTCCTAATACTTTTCTTTACCTCAACTATCACATGTGTTTCAGTTTCCAAGTTTAATGACTTCCAACTTACATCTGTGCACGTCATCCACCCTCTTCTCCATTCTTTTGCATTCCTGATTTAATTACCACCTCCCCTTTCTAGTTTTCTACCCACTTCTGTTCTTTTTTTTTTCAGTACATTACTATGGCTGCATTATTCTAACACAAATCTTCTCACAGGTCGCTACTGCAGATGCAAGGGGCAGATGATCAAACACAATGTCCTGGCCACATATATTGTTAATGAGCATTGGGTCTGTAAACAGTGTTGGCTTGGCTACAATTATGGAAGTAGCATTTCTGAATCCCCAAATTAATATTTTCTCAGCAAATTTCCTGGGAGCCACACTACAAAACAATTGCTCACAAAATTTTAAGATTGTTCATGAAATGAGGAAATCTGGATTTTTTTTTTTGTTTGTTTGTTTTTGTTCAAGGCAACCTCAGACAAATCCTTTGTCACAGATTAAAGGTGAGATTAATTACAAGATATGCCCTGTCAATGTGGAGCACTGTATAAGGAGAGGAACACACTAATAACCGGCTCGTCTAACTGATGCAAAACACACAATAAAAGCAATTTTTCAAGTCAGGAACTTCAGGGGGACTAACTCTGCAGGCTGAAAAGGGAATCTGGTCACTCTCCAAAATTAAATTCACAGCTCAGTCAGAAGATTCTAACTGCAAGGCTCAAGTGAGGTTTAAGATGTGGAATCTCTTTCAAGAACAAAGACTAGCATTACTTATGTGTGCCAATCCTAACTCTAACCCTACCCCTGCCCCTAACCCCAACACTACATATTAGATAACTAAGCAACCTTCCCTACCAGGTGGGTGCAGAGGGGCTTGCCACCTACATTAAAAATGCTTTCAATATTTCACAATTTAGATATTTTGGCTTTCAATCATATGGCATAGACCCTTAAACATATATACATACACGTGTGTATACATATGTATATGTACATACGTGTGTGTATATATATATATATATATATATATATATATATATATATATATATATAGATATATATATATATATATATATATATATATATATATACACACACACACACACACACACACACACACACACACACACACACAGGGTTCCATGTAATGGGATTGAAGGGCACTCTTCTTGAGTGCATCTTATTAAAATTCAAGTAATTAAACAACGTGCACATCAAAGGGGTGTATATGAGCAGACTGCTGACAGCAGAGAGATAGCAGAATACTGAGTAAGGTAATTTCACATTTTTCCCAGTACAGTATGATCTCGGAGTTAGCATATTTAAGTTAGAGGGATGTGGGGAACACAGTTCCCCATATTAGGATGCAGTGGGGGCTTGCCACCCCTGCAGAAAAGGACTGAAATTTTGGACATGGTTCATGAACTCCTTCCTTCAATATATTTTAGTTTAAAAGACAGAGTTTGAGTAAGTTGTATTACATTGGGTTGCCTACAGTCATACATACAAACATACATACATCATACTTAATACTAATTTGTGCATTTTAAATTCCTGTAATCATTTTTTTTAGATTTTCTGAAAAAGAACTAAAAGTAATTCTGAATAAACTACTGAATTTATGTGCACCCCTAGTTGTTTGCATACTATGGTATTGCCTGATGCTCCTTGAAAAACTCTCCTTTTCACTCTTTTTTGGAAGGTTCTAATTACTAGGGAGATCGCTAATGTATATTCTAGAGTTATGTGAAAGTTAAGCCATTCTAGAGACAACAGACCTTGCACTGAAAGGCATTCTAGGTTAACTTCCTAACAAAGATCTCAAGCACTGTTGGCAGCAACTGAGTAGAGGAGGAGAACTGAATGAATCTGCCTAGATTCTTAATAACTGCAGTAATCCACTACTGGTCAAAGAATGAATCAGATGGAGACTTGTCTAAAGGATACCTCCCAGATTCCCATTACTTCTAGAGATATAACCATCACATGTGAAGTTTTGCATCATGTATCACTGCTACCCTATATCTTTAATAGGTTTGCAGACATACTGCAGAGAGCTCTGAAGAGATTCCCAAGTGTCCAGATCATTCTAGAACAATAAACTGAGCCAGTTTATCATTTTTTTCTGAGTTCTGTCCCTCATAATAAAGCATTATGGTCCAATAAAGTCCCAATGAATTTCTTAATCTGGGATAGAATCTGATAAGATTTATTTGCAGCGATGTTAAACTCTAATGAGTTCAAGTGTGGTCTAATAGCTGATCCCAAGACTGGACAACTATTGGACAGTAACAAAATTAGGGAAGATGATGCTTCTTAAACTTAATGCTGCCAAATGCAGGCACTAATCACTTGGCAAATGAACAAGAAGATGTCAATATACTTTACTTCCTTTGTTAACTAGGAAAGGCTGACTAAGCCTACTTAAATGTCCATTTTCCTCATTGACTCAGGGGAAAAAAATCCACATTTTGACAATTACTTTGGAACAAGAAGAGAGTTACAGTCAAAGTTTCACTAACACAGTTACAAAATATAATTACATACATATTGCTACAACTGGAAAACAGTTACATTGTTGACAATATTTTTATTAAAGGATTAATAGGGAACCTTTCACAAGTGTTGAACCCTCCTAAAACTCAGAAATTTCCTCTGGGGAATGAACTCAAATATGTGCCTGGAAGTGCCCCTCAACTTCAGAATCAGAGTTACCTGCCATGGCCACTGAGGAAGAAACAGAGATGAGTGAAGAGTCACCTTTATAAGTTCCAATACAACAGCTGTACAACAGGCTTCAAATGTCTTATGTTTTGGGCGCCGAACTGAATCCTAAACAGAGCAATATTCCCTTGAATGGAGACAGTACTTTTTTAAACTACCCTTTTTCTTATCAATGACTTTAATAGAGGTCTTGCCCTGAAAGCCAGAGCCTAAGAGCTGTCTGGACTTCAAATATGCTTTAGCTCTGCAAGCAGCACTGTTTTGTAATCCCCTGTACAGAAGACTTTGAATCCTCCAGTCCAGTATAAGAATAGCCCCTCTCCCGAGACACTCGTATATCCTGCCTGCAGTCTCCAGCACTGTTTTAATTGTTGTCATTTTTATACTGATTGGGTTAGCCAACTCATCAAAAAGCATATGTGATGGGGGGGGTGCACAAATTACACCCCTGTACCACAGATCTTAGTCATGCAACGGGTTTCCACGTTTGTGAAGAACTACATATCTGCACTCCTTTCCCTGCCAAATGAAAATGTGTCCATTCTGGAGTAATTACCCATGGCATCCTGACAGTAAAAAATTATACCATACCCATATTAAAGAAGGCAAACCTCTTACCTTGTGGATCCTCCTGAAATCCGAAAGAGAAGGCCCGAAAATACTGTGCTTGACAGACCCCCCCCCCCCACACACACACACACACACTTTTTTTTCTTGACCCCACTGATCAGGACATTAACTGTTCCCCAAACAGAGCACCTGCCTTAATTAGAAAGTATCTGCTTTGGGTATGACCTTTACAAAGAAATCTGTCCCTTCAGTAAAATCATTCACTTGGACATAACACCAATGAAGCATATTTGAAACTGCAGTAAACACTGTGATACGTAACTTTTACAAACATGCAAGACAGTCACACTCAACAGACACAAAACATTGGTATCATCACCCTGCAATGATAACTCTTTCAGCAAGAACAGCTGTATCATATCACTTTGATGAATTAGTACATGTAACAAAAAAATAAAATTAAGTTTCAAGCCTCCAGACATGCCACAGAATGGACCTTTTTAGCAATGGTAACAAAAATTCTTCACGTCATCATCAAAGGAAGAAAAAATCAACAAAAAAGTTCTACTGAATATTTCAATTACATTTGTAAATCCAAACTATAACTATCAGTACAACTAACCACATGCTTACAGACCACCACAAATACATGAGCAACATCTTGACATTTACAATACCTGACCTCCTTAGCTCATGTAATTTCTTCCCTACCATTCCTATTATGTGACTTACATTACCTACCTTACTACATTCCCACACTAATGTTGCTGCCTTGCTGTTCCTTTTCTCCTATTTTCTTATCGAACATACCATAAATCTTATACTATTTTCTTCCATTATCCATTTTCAGCTAATAGACTCCACCTTACTTTGGTCAGCCAGTCCTACTCCTCTGCTTTAATTCCCTCCTCCCTCTCACCCAGAGCTGTACCTAGGGCAGGGCAAAATGTGTGGCTATCCCATATGCAAGTTGTTAGGGGATTTAATCAGCAGTTGTTGCTGATGGGGTGCAAGTGCCATACTGGCATTCATTTATGAATGCTGAAAGTGATATTGCAGCTTGAAAGTGATATTGCAGCTTATTAAATAAATGTATTTAGTAACAATGTGTCACAGTTACTTACATACTATGGTACTAAGTGCATTCATTTAAGAAGGCGAAGCTTCAGTATCACTCACAACTTCTTAAATAAACAGCTGTTCTGCACACTCACCCCTTGCCACAATTCAGTCTAGTTTTTTTCCCCCCATCAACTTTGGGTTGAGGGTATTATGAGTGAAGACTGCGCAGAGCACCAGATGACCTAGCTAAGGTTATTCCCCACTCCCCTACTTAACAAAACTCATTCTGTCAAGAAAATTAGCATTATTTTCTTTTCCCTAGACTACCTCTCATCTTTCACTATAGTCACAGAACAATCATAATCTCCATCTCCAGTGTATCCTCTTCTAACATACCCTTTGCATAATTTCCTAACCTCCCCCAACAATATATCAGATACCTATAGATCCTTCATATATGCATCTGACAAATCTCTATGCAAAATTTCCTAATTTTACTTCATAATCCTTTACATTCCTGTAGACCCACCATACATGTATTTCAAATATCTCTCTCCCACACCGCATCTTCAACATGGACAATCTCCCTTCATTTGACTTTTATATAATTTAACAAATTCCACATTACACTGATAAACAGTATGCATGTGCAAATAACACACTAGGTTGATACCCAGGATCCTTCTATATCTGTGTTCCATTAACCATGCTGTACTACACATTTCAGGCCTGGGCAATAATTCCCAAATAGACTTCCAATATACCAAAACAGTCTTCCCATAATAAATACCCAAGTTGTTTTTAAAAATATCTAAACTAATCCTTGCTTTAATATAATTTGTAAGTCTATTCCACATATCAGCTACTCTCTCAGCTGTCCATTTAGTATAACCCTCATTTCTATAAAATCTTCCACATAGGCTGTCTGATGATTCTCTACTACTCTTTGATAACCCTAAATATTCCCAGAGGTGGTTATCGCTAAATGCCCTATATACCAGAATAATGTAACCACTTTAATAACTATATGAGACACTGTACATATTCAGATATTTTAATCTTTCATAATGACTTTTTTCACACCCATGGATGCCCTTGGTATATTTCCACTGTACTCTCTCCAGTTTACTTATGTTTGTTTTCATATAAGGTTTCCATATCATTATTCCGTACCCTAGTTTACAATAATGTTACTTAAAAACAATATTTTCATCATTTCTGATTTCATAGACTTTCAAATCTTTTTATACAGCCTATTATTTTATAACTATCATTAACCAATCGGCAGCCATGATAAGAAAAACTTAACGCTGGATCTATCCAGGTCCTTAAATGAATCTACAGTTTCAATCACTGTGTGATGTACTACATATTTACCCTTCAATCTATATCTCCCCAATCTCAAATGTTTAGTTTTTTATGTACTTATCAGCATAAAGTTCTCCAGTTCTCAAATGGCCAGTTTAGTCACGTTCTTTTGAAGACATGCCCTGCCTGTAACACATGTAAAAAGTTTACCCGTTTTCAAGTCATCTGCATACTGACCCAGATGAAAAGGACAGATCTGACAAATACAATGTAAACAAGTATGGGCCTAAAACACAGCCCTATGGAACACCTTGACTGTAACCTAGAATTTCATCCGCTGTCTGATACTTGCCTTCTCCTGTTTGTAATCCATACAGCTATCCAACTTATCAAGATTACATCAATACCTAGTTGTTCTGATTTATTGATCAGTGTTTTGTGTATGACCCTATCAAAAACAGAGGTCTATGTAAATTAGATCATTTTGCTAACTGTAACTTCATTTTTTTTTAAGGTGCAGACTAATGTTTGTAGTTTTCATTTATTTGGACCATTCATAGGTGTATATTAGGCCAACTATCACAAGGGCTTTTTTTTAAGCCTAGCCATGCATCCCAAATCTCTGATGAGTTCTGATACCCTTGATAAGTGTAAGCATGGGCCTAGGAGATAGACCATTTACAGGTTACCTGTTTGCATCAGAGACATAGGTGCCAAACCAGGGATGAATTTTCGGTTTCACATCCAAACTGTCCAAGTTGCACTTGAAATGGATTAGGGAGAACTCTGCTTCACATGGATGGGGAGCCTGTTCCATATTTGGGGTAGTCTCTGGGATACATACCTATCTCTCCAGCAGGTCCTATTTATATCACATTCAAGGTTCAAGTCTTTAGAATGGGTAATTCTGGTACTGTTTGTTTTGTGGATATGTAGGTCCATCACAGTGGGGTCTGCATGCCAGGCATAGATCTCCCCTCAAAAGCCTGTAGGAGACAGAATACAGGTATAGGGCCTTGAGCCTGTCTGCATAGGACATATTAATTATGCCCTGTATTCTTTTAGTGAGGAACTTCCGTGGACGGTTTAATGTGAAAATTAGGAATATGATGTAATCCACAAATAAATCCATTAGATGCACTGCTTACAGAATCATCTGTTTGTGGAATGTCTTTACTATTGTGTTTTATTTATTCCAGGAATGAACTTCATACCTGCCAGTCTACATCAGTTTTCTATTCAGTTTAACAAAATGAAATAAACACAATACAATAAAATATATGGATTGCTTTCTTTCACAACATACAGTTCTCCTTCCTTACTCAAATTTTCCTTAGTTTCTTCAATCTTATTCTGACATCACACTACTTACATTCCTATACTAGGAGTTCTTAATGGAAGCCTCCATATCACAATCCATTCTTTAACCCTGTCTCATTATATCCTAACATCATCATCAATCCACTTTTTCCCATTTTTTTACATGGGGTTGGGGTGTCATATTAACTGTCACCATCTGTCTTGATTCACTGCCACTCTCCTGACTTCCCCAACATTCATGCAAGGGTGCCACAGATCTTCTCTCATACAATCCATCTACCTCTTTGTTTCCACTTACCTTCTTCTTGTCTGTCTCAAATCTTCTTCACCAGATTGTCTTCTGCCTTTCTGCACATGTGCCCAGACCACCCTAATCAGTTCTCTCTGATCTTTTCTGCAACAGGAGTACTTTGGTTTCTGCTTTTATGTCCTCATTCCTTCATCTGTCCCACAGTGTGCATCCTACCACCCTTCTCAGGCACTTAATTTTCATTACCTCTAGCTTTCTGATCTGCTCTGCCTTTACTGCCCAGGTTTCTGTACCATATAGTACTGGTTGCACCACTGTTTTGTACACCTTACTTTACAGCTTGTTTGAATATTTTCTGTCATACAATACACCTGACACTCTATATCAGTTAGCTGCAGCCCCTCTAATTCTAGATTTGACTTCTCCATTCAGACTCTTTTTGTCAACAACCCCTCCTACTGATTTTACAGTTTGCTGCCATTACCACTGTCCTATCTGTACTTAGTTTCATCCCATATGGCTTCAGTTTTGCATTCCATTCCCCTAAGCCTTTCCTGAATTTCTTGCTTAGTCTACTTGTAATGCCAAATCATCTACATACAGCAACTTTGTTGATCTGTCCATCCTACATGTTTACTAATGTAGTCCATCACCAGTATGAACAGCAGTGGGCTCAGAGCTTAAACCTGGTGCACTCCCACTCCCACTGGTACCCCTTCTGTTAGACCGAACAGTGTTCTGTACTTGAGTTATCGAGTCCTTGTACAAATCCCTCAGTAATTGTACCAATGTTTCTGGGACTTCAAAACAAAGCAGTACTGTCCAAACCAGCTTTCTTGGGACCTTGTCATATGCTTTCTCCAAGTGTAGGAATGCCCAGCTGCACACTTTCCTAATCTCCAACTTCTTCTCAACTATATGTCTCACTGCAAACATCGAGTCAGTTGTGCTACATCCCGATCTGAACCCGAATTACTCATCTCCCATCATATTTTCTACTACTCTGTGTATCCTATTATAAACCACCCTCTCCAGACTAGTCATGCAATGTGACATAAGTTGGATACCTCTGTACTGCCCACAGTTTTTGGATGTCCCCTTTGTTCCTGTATACTGGAATGAGTACACTTATTCTCCAGTCATCTGGGATATGCCTCTCAACACTACTATGAGTACCCTCATGAGCCATTTCTCCCCATCTCACCCAGCATCTTCATCATACCTGAGGTGGTCTCATCTGAGGCTGTTGTATTCTCTGACTTCATTTTCCTAAGTGCTATTCTTACTTCTTCTAGAGTAGGCTCCTCTTCTTCTCTCATCATAGGCTGTGTCTGGGCAGTACAGCTTCTGAGGGGTTATCTTCATAGGTTCATAGGTTCATACTAGGCTATCTGCCCGAGGGCATTTACAAGCCTAGCCCATCGTTTTGTGGCTTAGGCCACCCCTTTAGTATGGGGAACTATACCCATTATTTTTCTGTGCCTCTGTCGAGCAGTGACACTGAGGTAATCCCTGGGGTATATCTGCGATCTCCCATCCATTGGTCAAGATTTCTCTTGAACAAGGCCAGCGAGGTGCTCTGCCTCACATGTACCGGGATTTTGTTCCACAGCATAGGGAGTCTTTGGGTGATGAATCTATCCCTCCAGCACGTCCTATTAATAGCCGTGTCAAGGTTTAAGTCTCCGCCTTGTGGCTCTGATGGATCTAGATTTTTGAGGTGAAGCATATTCATCAAATCTGGGTTTGACATGGCCTTGTATGTTAGGCAAAGGTCACCTCTGAGCAGCGGTAAGCGACTGAATAGAGCTGGAGTTCTTTCAGTCGGGCAGCATAGGACAGATTTTTGAGACCCTTTATCCTTTTGGTGAGGAACTTTGTGGCCTCTCCAGCTGCTGCAAGTGTCGGGTCAGATACATTCCGAATGGGGCATTGTACTCAATCATTGGTCTGATGAGTGATGAGTAAAGGGAGACTATGACCTCCCTTGATCTAGATGAGAATCCCTTCATGATAAGGTGGGCAATGTAGAAGGTCTTCCTAACTACTTTAGCTACATGGGTGTCGAATGACAGACTACTATCAACCTGGGTCCCCAGGTCCCTGATAACTTCTTCTGTGCTCAGTGGATTGCCACCTATTTGGTAGCTAGGGTAACCTTGTTTTTCCCGAAGGGTATGACTATGCATTTTTGGCATTTAACTTTAGGCCGTGGCTCTGGCACCAGTTATCCGTTTCTGTGAGACCCTTCTGAAGGATATCTGTGTCAGATGTGTTTTCTACTATGGCGCCCAGTTAGCAGTCATCTGCAAACTTTGTCAGCCATAACCTCCTGTGTTTGCTTGTACTGAAAAGTAGATGCCAAACAAGAGTGGGCCCAGGACTGAGCCCTGTGGGACACCACTTGTGACAGGCTTTGAGTCTGACATGGCGCCAGCAGCTCTGACCCTGTGGGTTCTGTCACTCAGCCAGTTTGCAACCCATCTTGTGATGTATGGGTTGGCATTTAAGCTGATGAGTTTTTCAAGGATACCCGAATGGGGTATTGTATCAAGGCCTTAGCCAGATCGAGGTAGGCTGTATGGACTGCCTTTCCTCATCAATGGCTTTGGTGACTGTTTCAAAAAGTCAACCAAGTTTAAAAGGCATGATCTGCCTTGACAAAGCCAAACTGGGTTGGATCCAAAGTCTGCAAATTCCCTATGTCTTTATTTATGAGGTCCATTATGATCCTCTCCATGGCTTTGCAGATAAGGCTTGTCAAGCTAATGGGCCGGTAATTTCCAGGGTCGGTGGAGGCACCGCCTTTGTGAAGTGGTACCACAGTTGCAGTGCGCCACCCCTGGCACGTATCCAGAGGTAAGACTTTGATTAAACAGCTGTCCTAGCTGTGGGTTTAATTCTCATTGAGTTCATGGAGCACACAGCCGGGGACACCATCAGGTCCCATGGATGCTGTGTTTTTGCTTTGGAGAGAGCAGTTCTCACTTGGGCGCTGGAGATGTTTGGGGCTGCAATCGCTTGGTATAGATATCTCTCCTTTGGGGAGGGGAGAAGTTTGCACTGAACCTGTCAGCCAGTATGTTGGCAATGTCTGTAGGATCAGTAATCTTCACATCATTTTGAACTAGTTTGAGCATATCTGGGAGTTTCCTCCCAGGTTTCTAACATAGCTAAAGAAGGCCTTATGATTGTCTTTGAGTCTTTAGCTATTTTTCTCTCGAAATTTGCTTTGGATGATTTTATGAGAGCTCTTAGTTTTTACTTATAGTGATCAAGGGTGTCTTACCTTTTAAGGATTTTGCTCTATCTTGTAGTAGCTTCCTCCTTTTGTTGTAGAGTTTGTTTATGGCTGGGGTCCACCAGACTGGATGCTTGCCTTTGGTACAAAGAGTCTTTGTTTTGCTTGGGATTGCCTTATCCATGCAGTCCTGCAGGTGCTGGTAGAAGGCATTTGTAAGTGATTCAGCGGCTTGAGTACTGTTTTCCTGGCTCGGGGCCTTAAAGGAGACCACACTAGTCTTTAGAAGTGTGAAGTCGGCTTTTGAGAAGTTCTTTACTGTGGTCTTTTATTTCAGGTGGGGTGGGATGAGGACCTCCAGCGAGATTAGTTTGTGGTCTGATCTCACCAGTGAGGGGTACACCTCGTGTTGAACATTGTGCTCCCATGTTCGTGATGATGAGATCAAGTATGTTATCTCCTCTTGTGGGATGGTGACTAGTTGTTCCATGGCATTTGAGTTTATGAATTCCAGGAACTTTTGGGCTAGGGTGTTTGGGCTTGAGTAGTGTTCCCAGTCTATATTAGGTAATTGAAGTCACCTAGTATGATGGTGTTTGGTGATACATTTATCCCTCTAGTGTTTTCAGGAAGGCCATGTGAGGTTCCTGAGTTTGTGAGGGTGGCCTGTAACATGCTACAATTTGCAGAGCAGTCTTGCCTATGGTTAATTGCACCTGGATGGTCTCCGATGCATCGTATGCCTACCAGTCTTGAGGTGTGGGTGTCCTTGATGAATATGGATACCCTCCTTTCTTGGTATTGTCCAGATTTTGGGGCCGGAACGCATGATATGAGGTAAAACCTGATAGCGGGGTGCTCTCAGGAGCCTTGAACCAGGTTTCTGTCACAGCACAGACATCGATGTTCTCCATACTGAGAAGGGCCTCGAGTGCGTGCATTTTGAGATTTAGACTTCTGGCATTGAGCAGCATTACCCTTAGTTTTTTTCCTTTTTGTGTTCTAGGGTGGTAGGTTTAGAATTTGAGCCTTGCCTAAAAAGGCACTATGGGGTGGCAAGAGCCTTTGCCAATATCCGAATCCCAGGGTGACAGGTGCAAGCCGCCTTTAAGCAGCGTGGCTTGTCCAGCATGTCATCCCAGGCAGACAGACACTGATCCCCTTTGAATGACACCAGTGTTTAAGCCAATTGTTAAAGCTGATCATCTTATCTCTGTATTGTGGCATCATTCTTGGTGAAGGTAGGATACTGCTCAAGGTCAGGGTCATACCTGTCTGGGCTACATAATCAGAGAGCTCCTCAATGTCTCTTTTCATGTAGTCCAAGGAGGTACGCCTCAGGTCGCTTACACCAGCGTGACAATGACTGAATCATATTTGTACCTGCTGTTGAGAGACCTGAGTGCTTGCGTTATGTGGCGGATTCTAGCGCCCGACAGGCAGCTTACTGTGACCTTCTCCTTACTCAGTCTGGTGAGCGGACGCCAGTGTGTCTGACTATGGAGTCACCAATGACTAGTGTGTCTGGCATTGTGTTTGGCCTTAAGGGCTGTGACTGTTTGACACTCTGACTGTGAGGTCTATGTGTTGCAGGTGTTGTGTTCTGAGGTGGTGGTTGTTTGGGTGTCTGCTTTGGTGGCCTCTGCTGTTTTGGTAGATTTTTGATCAGAGCCTCCGAGTATGTCTTTGTGTGTTTATGTGTATGATTTGAGGTTGTAATGGTAATATGTGAGACTGGGTCTATAGTGTGTGTGGTAACCTTCTCCTCCTGACTGGTCTTGCCAGTCCTATGTTGAGAGAGCTCAGCCTCCAGTTTGGCCGTAGTTGCATCTCTCGCATGTATTTGTGTTTTGTGGGAGGAGGAGAGGGTTGTTCAGGTACATGAGGCAATTGTAACATTGCCTCAATATTCCCAGGTTCACCAGCTGAGCAGGAGAGGACACTAGCAACTGATCCCTCGACATGCTAGAAGGAATAGACAAAAAACTTTAAAAAGATTCCGGGGACGGGTGACCGAGAAATGGGGGTTGCCTTTTGGGGTACTATCTATGACAAGAGTGCCGATCAAGGTAATAAGTACTGTAGGAGCAAGTGCTACGCTTAACAGATAGAGAATAGTCTACTTGGAGTCAAGTAGAGATGATCTTTTAATTATAGGATACGCTTGATTAGATCAGTAGTATAGTTCGAGGAAGGTAGTTTTAAGGGAAAATTTGAAGAGTGGACTTTAGGTAGCCCGAATAGTTTAAACCTGCTTAACCGGCACTGCCCTAGTGTGCAACAGTAGCAACTCCGCTGGCTAAATCGCGCTAAAGCGTGCTTTATAGCAGGGGGCTGGAAAAGACAGGAAATGACCCAAATTGGCCAACAAACCACAAGTCACTGCCCTAAACCACTCCGAGGACAAATGAAGGAGTTATGGAAATGACCCCTAGTGGCCAATAAAACTACAGTTTCAAGTCAGTAACCACCTCTCCGGGGCAGGGAAGCTGCTCAATGTTAGTCACTCCCACTGATAAACACAGAGACCCTCCTTCAGCCCAAGCAAAAATGGCCTCACAGAAACTTTCAAACAGTTCAGGAACAGCAAGCCTGTAACTGAACTTTTAACTCTCAGAAAAGTGGGAAAAAGCAAGATTTTTTTTTTTGTTTTTGTTTTTACAGAGATAGCAGAGGTTCACAAGTAATATCAAGTTATAATAGTGCAGTAAATGACCCCACACAAGAGTGCTAGGTCAAGGACAGAAAATATGCAAGTTTTAAGAAAAAACGATTTAAAATTAAGTGCAAACAGGAAATTCAGCAAACAGCTTTTGGTTGTGCTCTAAATACAGCTACTAATACAGAAATCAAGTTTAACAAGCCAGAAAATGCTCAAGCTAGGCAGCTATGCAGAAAAACTTAGCAAATAAACAGAGAAAAATACTTAAAATCTCAAAAGTGGCTCCTTCTTCTCTCAGCGTTTTTCCTCTTGAGGGTGCTTCACCAACAGCCAACAAGCCTGAAAAGACGCTCAAACCACGAGGCAACTAGGTTTTAAGAGAGGAAGATGAAGGAGTTATGGAAATGACCCCTAGTGGCCAATAAAACTACAGTTTCAAGTCAGTAACCACCTCTCCGCCGAGCAGGGAAGCTGCTCAATCTTACTCACTCCCACTCATAAACACAGAGACCCTCCTTCACCCCAAGCATAAATCGCCTCACAGAAACTTTCAAACAGTTCAGGAACAGCAAGCCTGTAACTGAACTTTTTAACTCTCAGAAAAGTGGGAAAAAGCAAGATTTTTTTTTGTTTTGTTTTTGCAGAGATAGCAGAGGTTCACAAGTAATATCAAGTTATAATAGTGCAGTAAATGACCCCACACAAGAGTGCTAGGTCAAGGACAGAAAATATGCAAGTTTTAAGAAAAACGATTTAAAATTAAGTGCAAACAGGAAATTCAGCAAACAGCTTTTGGTTGTGCTCTAAATACAGCTACTAATACAGAAATCAAGTTTAACAAGCCAGAAAATGCTCAAGCTAGGCAGCTATGCAGAAAAACTTAGCAAATAAACAGAGAAAAATACTTAAAATCTCAAAAGTGGCTCCTTCTTCTCTCAGCGTTTTTCCTCTTGAGGGTGCTTCACCAACAGCCAACAAGCCTGAAAAGACGCTCAAACCACGAGGCAACTAGGTTTTAAGAGAGGAAGATGAAGGAGTTATGGAAATGACCCCTAGTGGCCAATAAAACTACAGTTTCAAGTCAGTAACCACCTCTCCGGGGCAGGGAAGCTGCTCAATGTTAGTCACTCCCACTGATAAACACAGAGACCCTCCTTCAGCCCAAGCAAAATGGCCTCACAGAAACTTTCAAACAGTTCAGGAACAGCAAGCCTGTAACTGAACTTTTTAACTCTCAGAAAAGTGGGAAAAAGCAAGATTTTTTTTGTTTTGTTTTTACAGAGATAGCAGAGGTTCACAAGTAATATCAAGTTATAATAGTGCAGTAAATGACCCCACACAAGAGTGCTAGGTCAAGGACAGAAAATATGCAAGTTTTAAGAAAAACGATTTAAAATTATGCAAACAGGAAATTCAGCAAACAGCTTTTGGTTGTGCTCTAAATACAGCTACTAATACAGAAATCAAGTTTAACAAGCCAGAAAATGCTCAAGCTAGGCAGCTATGCAGAAAAACTTAGCAAATAAACAGAGAAAAATACTTAAAATCTCAAAAGTGGCTCCTTCTTCTCTCAGCGTTTTTCCTCTTGAGGGTGCTTCACCAACAGCCAACAAGCCTGAAAAGACGCTCAAACCACGAGGCAACTAGGTTTTAAGAGAGGAAGATGAAGGAGTTATGGAAATGACCCCTAGTGGCCAATAAAACTACAGTTTCAAGTCAGTAACCACCTCTCCGGGGCAGGGAAGCTGCTCAATGTTAGTCACTGCCACTGATAAACACAGAGACCCTCCTTCAGCCCAAGCAAAATGGCCTCACAGAAACTTTCAAACAGTTCAGGAACAGCAAGCCTGTAACTGAACTTTTTAACTCTCAGAAAAGTGGGAAAAAGCAAGATTTTTTTTTTGTTTTGTTTTTACAGAGATAGCAGAGGTTCACAAGTAATATCAAGTTATAATAGTGCAGTAAATGACCCCACACAAGAGTGCTAGGTCAAGGACAGAAAATATGCAAGTTTTAAGAAAAAACGATTTAAAATTAAGTGCAAACAGGAAATTCAGCAAACAGCTTTTGGTTGTGCTCTAAATACAGCTACTAATACAGAAATCAAGTTTAACAAGCCAGAAAATGCTCAAGCTAGGCAGCTATGCAGAAAAACTTAGCAAATAAACAGAGAAAAATACTTAAAATCTCAAAAGTGGCTCCTTCTTCTCTCAGCTTTTTCCTCTTGAGGGTGCTTCACCAACAGCCAACAAGCCTGAAAAGACGCTCAAACCACGAGGCAACTAGGTTTTAAGAGAGGAAGATGAAGGAGTTATGGAAATGACCCCTAGTGGCCAATAAAACTACAGTTTCAAGTCAGTAACCACCTCTCCGGGGCAGGGAAGCTGCTCAATGTTAGTCACTCCCACTGATAAACACAGAGACCCTCCTTCAGCCCAAGCAAAATGGCCTCACAGAAACTTTCAAACAGTTCAGGAACAGCAAGCCTGTAACTGAACTTTTTAACTCTCAGAAAAGTGGGAAAAAGCAAGATTTTTTTTTTGTTTTGTTTTTACAGAGATAGCAGAGGTTCACAAGTAATATCAAGTTATAATAGTGCAGTAAATGACCCCACACAAGAGTGCTAGGTCAAGGACAGAAAATATGCAAGTTTTAAGAAAAACGATTTAAAATTAAGTGCAAACAGGAAATTCAGCAAACAGCTTTTGGTTGTGCTCTAAATACAGCTACTAATACAGAAATCAAGTTTAACAAGCCAGAAAATGCTCAAGCTAGGCAGCTATGCAGAAAAACTTAGCAAATAAACAGAGAAAAATACTTAAAATCTCAAAAGTGGCTCCCTTCTTCTCTCAGCTTTTTCCTCTTGAGGGTGCTTCACCAACAGCCAACAAGCCTGAAAAGACGCTCAAACCACGAGGCAACTAGGTTTTAAGAGAGGAAGATGAAGGAGTTATGGAAATGACCCCTAGTGGCCAATAAAACTACAGTTTCAAGTCAGTAACCACCTCTCCGGGGCAGGGAAGCTGCTCAATGTTAGTCACTGCCACTGATAAACACAGAGACCCTCCTTCAGCCCAAGCAAAATGGCCTCACAGAAACTTTCAAACAGTTCAGGAACAGCAAGCCTGTAACTGAACTTTTTTAACTCTCAGAAAAGTGGGAAAAAGCAAGATTTTTTTTTGTTTTTGTTTTTTACAGAGATAGCAGAGGTTCACAAGTAATATCAAGTTATAATAGTGCAGTAAATGACCCCACACAAGAGTGCTAGGTCAAGGACAGAAAATATGCAAGTTTTAAGAAAAACGATTTAAAATTAAGTGCAAACAGGAAATTCAGCAAACAGCTTTTGGTTGTGCTCTAAATACAGCTACTAATACAGAAATCAAGTTTAACAAGCCAGAAAATGCTCAAGCTAGGCAGCTATGCAGAAAAACTTAGCAAATAAACAGAGAAAAATACTTAAAATCTCAAAAGTGGCTCCTTCTTCTCTCAGCTTTTTCCTCTTGAGGGTGCTTCACCAACAGCCAACAAGCCTGAAAAGACGCCAAACCACGAGGCAACTAGGTTTTAAGAGAGGAAGATGAAGGAGTTATGGAAATGACCCCTAGTGGCCAATAAAACTACAGTTTCAAGTCAGTAACCACCTCCGGGGCAGGGAAGCTGCTCAATGTTAGTCACTCCCACTGATAAACACAGAGACCCTCCTTCAGCCCAAGCAAAATGGCCTCACAGAAACTTTCAAACAGTTCAGGAACAGCAAGCCTGTAACTGAACTTTTTAACTCTCAGAAAAGTGGGAAAAAGCAAGATTTTTTTTTTGTTTTGTTTTTACAGAGATAGCAGAGGTTCACAAGTAATATCAAGTTATAATAGTGCAGTAAATGACCCCACACAAGAGTGCTAGGTCAAGGACAGAAAATATGCAAGTTTTAAGAAAAACGATTTAAAATTATGCAAACAGGAAATTCAGCAAACAGCTTTTGGTTGTGCTCTAAATACAGCTACTAATACAGAAATCAAGTTTAACAAGCCAGAAAATGCTCAAGCTAGGCAGCTATGCAGAAAAACTTAGCAAATAAACAGAGAAAAATACTTAAAATCTCAAAAGTGGCTCCTTCTTCTCTCAGCTTTTTCCTCTTGAGGGTGCTTCACCAACAGCCAACAAGCCTGAAAAGACGCTCAAACCACGAGGCAACTAGGTTTTAAGAGAGGAAGATGAAGGAGTTATGGAAATGACCCTAGTGGCCAATAAAACTACAGTTTCAAGTCAGTAACCACCTCTCCGGGGCAGGGAAGCTGCTCAATGTTAGTCACTCCCACTGATAAACACAGAGACCCTCCTTCAGCCCAAGCAAAATGGCCTCACAGAAACTTTCAAACAGTTCAGGAACAGCAAGCCTGTAACTGAACTTTTAACTCTCAGAAAAGTGGGAAAGCAAGATTTTTTTTTGTTTTTGTTTTTACAGAGATAGCAGAGGTTCACAAGTAATATCAAGTTATAACAGTGCAGTAAATGACCCCACACAAGAGTGCTAGGTCAAGGACAGAAAATATGCAAGTTTTAAGAAAAACGATTTAAAATTAAGTGCAAACAGGAAATTCAGCAAACAGCTTTTGGTTGTGCTCTAAATATAGCTACTAATACAGAAATCAAGTTTAACAAGCCAAAAAATGCTCAAGCTAGGCAGCTATGCAGAAAAACTTAGCAAATAAACAGAGAAAAAATACTTAAAATCTCAAAAGTGGCTCCCTTCTTCTCTCAGCGTTTTTTCCTCTTGGAGGGTGCTTCACCAACAGCCAACAAGCCTGAAAAGACGCTCAAACCACGAGGCAACTAGGTTTTAAGAGAGGAAGATGAAGCTGTTGGAAGTATTCCTTCCATCTGCCTTTGATTTCCTGTGGACTGGCGAGCAGGTCGCTGTTGGCATCCTGGATGAAGGGTGTCCTATCTTCTTTATCTTTCTGTCTTTGTTTTGCAACCTGATAAAGTTTCTTTGTGCTACCTATAGAGTCATTTTCCAGAAGCTGGCAGAGTGCCTCCGATGCCCTGTTTTTTTTGCTACTGCAACTTTGTTCTGAGCTTCCTTGTTAGCCAACCAGTATTCCTTCCTAGCCCACTCCATCTTTTCTATCTCCCACTTTTTCCTGCACTTTTTCTTTCTTTTGATGACTTCTTGGACTTCTGCATTCCACCACCAGCTTTCCTTATTTACCTTGTATCCATACCTGGCTTGGCCACATATCTGCTCTGCACACCACATGCATGCTGTTTTGAGGCAATGACATTCTTCTTCAACTCCACCCATTTCCTCCATTTCTTGGAGCTGCTACAGCCCTGACTAATTCCTTGAACTGTTGTACTTCATTTCCAGTCAACTTCCAGGTCTTCAGCCTGACCTCTGTTAACCTTCAGCCTTCTCTGGCCATTGCTTGCAGCAGATTGCGTTAACCAGTGGTTTGTGCTGTGGGATGACTGTTTCACTGGGTATGAATTTGCAATCACTGTTTCTACACCAGTGCTCTTTCCTTACTAGGAGGAAATCCACCTGAGTTGCATGTTGGCCACTCTTGTACATGATATTGTGACCGTCTCTCCTTCTGAACCATATGTTGGCTACTATAAAGCCATTTACTAGAAAGAAGTTTACAATGGCCTCTCCTTCTTTACTCCTGTTGCCCCACTCATGTGGACCCAGGCAGTCCCCATATCCTGTTCTGTATGTCCTGATGCGTTCAAGTCACCCATTATTAACACCATTTCCTGTTGTCCTGTATTATCTAGTAGGTCTTGCAACTGCTGTATGAATGCACTCTTTTCCTCACTATCACAACCCTGCTGTGTGGCATATGCTGAAATTAGGAATACCGTCCTGTCATTACACTGGAGTCTGACTGCCATGAGTCTGTCACCAATTCTGATGATATCCCTCACTGCATTCTGAAGCCTCCAGAATTTCCACACAATGTCTAGCCTGTCCTTCTCCGGAGTAGTGGATTCTGGACCCAAGCCATGTGTCTTTGCTGCACTGAACTTCCATCTTTGTCTCTTGAATACACAGGATGTCCAGCCTCCTCAGTACCATTATCTCATCCACTTCCAAGCTCTGTCCTGTCGGTGAACCTACACTGAGTGCAGCAATTCTTAGTTCACATTTGGCAGGCTGATTGGTTTTATGTCCAGCTTTCACTCAACAGAGCTATCCCAGGCATACCTCTCAACTGTACCAAATTCCTCAGCATTTACCAGTTTTGAGGACCAAATAATGGGGTGCCACGAATTCCCGAGTGGCCCCCTTTATTCCCAATTCTTTCCTGGCTTTTATTTTGATTTCTGTCCCAGCAATTTTCTGTCAACATGCAGAGGCATGTGCGATGATGTCAGCTCCATGAGCAGCCTGTCGGAATTCAGCTGAGGGGCTCAAGGGATGCGACTATTGACTAACTCACTCACATTCACTGTACTTTGTTTATGTTTATCAGCAGCAACATGTAAAAGTAGCTTGCAACTCACACTGCAGCAGCTAAGCTAAGTAAGCTACTGCTTCCTTCTAAGCACAGTCAAGGGACTGGAGTCACTCTGGACTACAGCTCAGAGTCGGACCAAGAGAGCAACAAGTAACAGTGCTTTTTTTTCTTTTTAATTAGACTTAGTTTAGCTACAGTAGTACAGTGACAGTCACTAAGGCTACCCTGTCCCCAAGCAAGCCGTAAGACATTTGTTCCACAGTGCAGCAGGCAGCAGTGCGACCGGAACGGTCATGAAAAAATATATTAAGTTTTTCTGCTTCTTTCCCCAGTTCCTCCTTCACCTCCAGGTAAAAAGATAAAAAGAAACAAATCATATATTCTGTCTCAGACAATCATGTTGTTGATGTGGATGATTTATTTCATTAGCTACCTGTGCCCCCTGTGTGTAAGAAACATGTTAGTCTGAAAAAGAACTTAAGATAGGCACACCTGCTTGCTGTGCTTAGTAAAATAAATATTTCACAGACAAAGTTCCTACAACCAGTTTATGATAGAATTCCAGTACAGCTGTACATATTTTACACTGTAAACAAATAAGTGTGTGTGTGTGTGTGTGTGTGTGTGTGTGTGTGTGTGTGTGTGTGTGTGTGTGTGTGTGTGTTGGGGGGGGGTGTTCAAAGACTTTTCCTTGGTTTCAGGAAGCTTTAGTGAGACAAAAATCAGAGGCCACGTGTTATAACTGATACAACAGGCAGCAACATTTGCTAATAGATGATGTCAGGTAACAATGCTGAGCCCCCCCCTAAAAGATCTAATGGTCATGTGTAAGCTACTAGTCTCTATCTGTAGACAGCCAAATAAGCTGTGCACAGTGCTCCCCAATGTACATTATCAATTTTTTTTACGGTGTAGCTCTTCTGTTTTGCAGCTTGGCAGAAGAAAAAATATGTACATATTTATAATGTAAATATAATTACTCATCTAGATCAGCCGAGCAGAGTTTACTGTCTGTTCCAGAGGATGGAGGTACCCGTCATTTGATATCAGGCTGTAACTCCTCACTTCCCTGTGTATATAATAAACGGATAACAGATCAATTTGCCTAGATGCCTCCGGCTTCAGGGACTCAGGGATTAGTTTGCTGTCGGGGTGGAGAGGAATGGGACAGTATTAGTGTGGATGTAGTTGGATTTCATGTGCTTGAATGCTTATTTTGAAAGTATGTATGGGTGTACCTAGCAATAGATGCTTTTAAATGTCTGTCTGCATGCGTTTGTGTTTAAATCTCTGTCTGTGTGTGTGTGTGTGTGTGTGTGTGTGTGTGTGTGTGTGTGTGTGCGCGCACCTGTGTGTTATGCTGTTAACACCTGCATTGCTTACTTGCACAAGATGCTACAACTCATCTGATCAGTTGTTCAAGCTGCTGACATAAGCAATTCATTGTCATAATATTATATTTTACTGAATTCAATTCACATCATACATTAATAATTTATAATACTACTACACTTGTACATAAATAGAGGGTCAAATGCTTAAAACATGTGCAAAACAGGTCAGAGTTCATTGTCATGCCACTCGATGTGCCACTTGCTTTACTGAGACAGACTGAGCTGTACTTTTCAGGCTTAATATGATAAGAATAACAACAGAGCTGAATTAACTGGTCTATGCTGGACTGGTGCACTAACACTTATATTTTGGTTGTCTGTTCTTCAGTTTGCGTTTAAATGTTGGTATCCCACAAGTCCATTGAAGTGGGAGGGGTTACATAATTATGTATGCAAAGTTTATGTTAATCAGCTTACAGATTTGTACCTATTTTCACAGGCCTTTGTCCAGATTTTGGATGTTTCCAGGTTGAGAAGTATGATCCCAGGTAAACCAGGCTGGGCAGCTGGACACCAGCCGGCCAGTAGCTTACTGACCCCACAGCTGCTGGGCTTTATGGCAAGCACCCACTGGCCAATAGGGGCATATACTCCTCTCCCACCATTAGCATGGGCCCCTGACGTAGGCTGGGTTCTCAACCCACTTATCACCAGCAAATAAACATGCCCATTTGGCGACATTAGTCAACATGACTGAATCAACTAGAGCCATATTTTACACCATCAAGTGGCTAGCCCATCAGAGCACGCAGTTTGTAATCTGCATTCTCCTATCTTGAGGATACGGCACCCCACAGTAGATCCTCAAAGTGGTTGGTCTATACATCTCTTCCCCCATAGGGCACCATGTAGAGTCTGTGCTGCTTGGTAAGTTTGATTAGGAAACACTCAGCATGTTTTTTGGAAGTGGGTGGAACTCCACAGGGAGAACATGCAAACTCCAAGCAGGCACTGGCCGTTGGTCAGGACTGAACGTTGTGCCTTGTATACGGAAACAAAGACCTTACCCATTATGGTAGCTGGTCTCATCATATTCTAACAACCCTCTTCCAACTAAACTCTCAATTCTTTCACAGTAAAGTCACTCACACTAACCCAAACCTTTGCATCCCCTTGCCTCCTGAAAGGAATTAAACTCATTATTCTTCCAAGTCACTAAATAATTCCTCCAATTTCATCCTCTATTTCCTTTCTAATTTCTAAACACTTATCTGCTATGTCCATTTCTTTTCCCTTTATTTCATTTCCTTTCCACAACAACTTGGCCAGTTTCTACTTACCCCATATCACTATTCAACCTATACATGTTCTCTAGGTTTACCACTGTTTCCTCCACTAACCATTGAAGTGATGTCTTTTTTCCCTACTAGTTATGGCTCTTCTGCATTTGATTATAACTAGTCTCCAACATTTATTATTAGTCTATCTTATGTACAATATTTGATGACATTTCACATCTTTGCAAGTCCAGCATGTCCCATCTTGCATCCCATACTTTGGATCTAAATCCATCCCATCCTATATTAACCTTTTCACCCCTTTGTATAAAGCTGTCAGAAATGTTTTGTCACTTCATCAACAGCTTTTCTGTTGGAATTAGTTATATGCACCTCACCAAATAAACTAGAAGCAGCAGAATCGTCATTCTAACTATTAGGAATCTACCTGTCAAGAGAGTTCACCCTCTTCCTCCATCTGCCTAATATTTTTCCAGCAACCTTAATTGCTGCAACAAAATCTGCCTTCATGCTCATTCACAACATGAGAGATACTAAACCAAGATACTCTGCTCCTCCAAACACCAATGGTAGGACTCAACCCTAATCCTTTTCCATTACCCAAAATTATCCTCGCTTCTGATAATGTAACTTTAGTCTTAGTTCCTACACTACTCCTCACAGTCTTTTCAAGTTTGTCTAGAATTGTACCCCACAACAGTAACAACAGCTAACAATCATTTACAAATAAATAAATATAACTGTGAACTCTTCATCTACAATGCATGTCTTTAGCTCTTCTAATCAGTACTTCAGTCATTAGTAAAAACTGTACTATAGACAATGGGCACCCCTGTCCAATACTCTAAATTTATATTTTACATTAATTCTCCTTTCACTGCCACCTTAAACCCCACCTTTGAACACACTTTTATAGTTTCTGTTAATTCAGTGCCAGTTTCATCTCCCAACTCTTCACACATTCTCTTCACTCCTCCAGTAAATCCCATTCAAACTGTTCCAGTTTAGCTAAAAGAGATCACTCTACTCTTCTATATTAAATGCTTTTCTAAACAAACAATGACTTACAGGGTGAGGATGACACTAAAATAAAGGAACACTCGAGCGTTTTTAAGAAAACAATGCCTGACAGGGTAGGCATTGCACTAAAATAAAAAAAAAAACTCAGGCTTTCACCGGAGTAAGTCACTTACATGGAAAGCAAGTCTTTGGAATCTTGCCCCTTGTCTGAAAGTCTTCTTTAAGACTAAGCTGCCATTGACAGAGCACCACCATTATAACATAAATGGGAGGCAAACTGAACATGCAGGTAGTGTTGATATAATGTGGGAGGTGAGACGTTGCCCTCGCATACCATTGTTTTTACTTAAGATCCAAACATGTAATTCCTGCAAAGAGACATTTATATTGAACTGACATCAATAAACCTGTGACACAAAAATGGGGAAAGTAGTGAAGTAAATGATTCAGTATACCATTTTTACAGGGAAAAATAGTATAATTTCCAAGCATGGTAGGGTATTATTAACATTTAGTGATTTTAAAATATTTAAATTACAGCTCTTTAAAGACTGATTTATGTCATCTTAATCTTTTTAAGAAAGGGGTTACATTTACTTCATGCAAATGAGCATGTCTGGTGGATATTTTAAGAGAGTTAAGAATTTTTACCAGGAAGCTAAATCTAGCATTCCAGTTTGATGGCAACAATTTGGACAGCATGATAAATTTAAGGAGAAGAGTATTTACAACCCCCCCCCCCCAACACACCCTTTGGTTAACGCTTTTGAAAACACATATGAGGTTGATATTCATAAATATTTTTCAATTAATTTCTCCAGAGGGATTTGTAATCTTGGGAAGGAAGAAAAGTAATTGTTAGAATCACTTATGAAAAATGGAGAGATCAGAATTATGAAACCAGATTTTTGGGGGGGGGGGCGGTTGTCATATTTGATATCATTGGTTATGCAGGACAAATATTTGGTACTTTACAAGATAATGATAAACATACTACAGTATCACAAAATGAAATCAATATTTCCTATGGAAAGACTTGTTTATTTTTAGACTACAATTAACAAGGAATCATCTCAAATTATGTATATGAATTTTTAACACATAATTCCACTTTCATTTCCTCAATTTTGGGTATCCTAAAGGTTTATTCGAACACAGAAAAGCCCTTTTGAGGCCTATTGTTTCTCCACAAGGTTCAAAAACATATCCTTGTAGGGTCTTTATTTATAGAATTTTGAACAAGATGCACAGATTTTAAATGATTCATGGAATTTTTTTTTTGGGGGGGCAGATTAGTCATGAATTATGGAGTGCGCATTTTGTTTTCTCACAAATCATGTTATATATTTATTTACATGTATTCCGAAGCATGAAGGAATGGTGATGTTTAATGACACCCTGATTGATTGTGAATTTCTAGATAACAGGGAGGTGTTTTTGATGAACTTGATGGATCTGGTAATGTCCAAAAACTTTATTTATTTTGAAGGTGAAACAAACAGATTAAGGGCATAGCTATAGGGGCATCATGTCATGTGGTCATGGAAGGTTAAATATTTATTCCCCTCTAGATTTTAATCTCACTGTAACATATTTAATGTTTTGGACGGTTTATTATTTGGAATGGTTCTAGTGACGAGATCCACAACTTTATGAAGTACATTAATAATACAACTACTTATTTAAAATTTATTTATTACTATGATTTTGACTCCATGAACTAACTGGATGCAACAATTTATAAGAATAAGAAATGAGTCTAGTATCCATACAAACCCTACTTTTTCTAGTGCATGTTAGCATTTTAACAGTTTTCATCCCCTTCATTATAAGAGAAATTTGGTAAAAGGCCAGCTTGTTAGAATAGCTAAAATGATTTGTAAAGGGGATTGATAAATTAGAAAGTATGCTGTTAGAAAGAGGGCACCCACAGTCATTAAAAAAAGATAAATAGGGAGATTATTGAAGGCTGGGGAGTTAAATATATGCCCTTATTAGGCCAAGATTTACATAATAAATGTAATGATTGGTAAGGAAATAATTACTTTGGAAGATAAAAATACTATACTCCCTGAGGAACAAAATAAATTTGAGAGAGCTTTTGTTATACCTTGTAGTAAGGGTATGGAAAGGATTAAAGCTGTAATTAGAAAAAATAGATTATTTTTAAAATGAATGACTATTTATAGGTTGTTTGATGAGTAACTAAATTTTGTGTATATAATAATTTTAAGGACGTTTTGGAGAAACAAGGAAGGTAAGGTTACCCCACAATAGGAGGTGACAATAGAGTGGTACTAACAGGTGTGGTATGCAATGTGATTTTATACTGGTAGAGGATGAGATTTTGTTGGCAAACACAAATAAATAAAAACTGGTCCTTGTGTATGGAAACTGTAATAGCAGCGGCTTGTTTTATATTGCCAGATATTCAATATGCCCCACATTTTATACTGGTAAAACAGAAAGGTTGTCTAAAAACAAAATTTATGAACACTTATGATAAAAAGAAATGTAAACAGTGCTTTATATAAATACTCTATTACATGTTATGGTTTTAAGTTTTACTTTGGAATTTTAGAAATTATCCCACTAGATCCTGGGGGGGGGGGGGTGTTTGGGAAACAAGAATTGAGTATACAGAATTGTACTGGCAATTTAGATTGAATGCAACAGCCTTCCCTGGGATTAATGACACAATATCAATTAGGGCATCTAAATTACAATATTCAACAAATTATGAAGTCATTTTATATACTTTCAGTATACACAAATAAAACTATAATTACATGCAGTAATTAAGACAGAAATGCTATATGTTTTAAATGATGAATATTAATGGGGACAGACGTTCTATGACTGTTAACAAAAGAATACATTTTATTTTTTTCACTATTTTTTTGTTACATATTCACTTATTTATTGTTATTTGTCGTTAAGTATTAATGTAATTTTGTCTCAGTGTCCCATCAAATTATTCAGTGCCTGTTTATGAGTAGTAGCCTTGAAACCTTTTATTAGTTTATTTGTAATCATGTCAGGTGGGTTATTTGATATAAATGAAGCAGTTGCATTTAGTGTTTAATTGTTCTGAGGAAGTCCCGTTGATGGTTGCGCTGAAAGCACATTATTTTGAGTTGTATACAAGTTCCAACTGTATTTATACTAAACTTTTGGTTTAGACAGATCATTCATCATATATTTTATTCTCCTGTGTTGGTTTGGTGTGATTATTCTACTTGGCTGTCCTTTTTCTTGGATTGTTGGAGAAAAGCCATCCACATTCTTTTAGCTCCAACTGCATATATATTAATATTACAAAATGTATGCAGCTCTGCTATGAAGTGTGATTCTGTATCACATGTTTAAATGAGAATGCATAACTTGCAGGACTGAGATAGATGTTTAAAGTGGTAAAAAGAAATACAGTTGACAAATGATTCTGGAATAAATTACACACACTGGCTTTTTAATGCATTCTTGTATGAAACCTTACTATAGAAGTGAAGGCAAGCAACACTGACTAGGGGACAAGGATGTCATACGCTCATCCATGCATACAATTTTACTACTTTTAAATGCTTTGGTGATGTAGAGACATTCTATGTTGATTTGTAGAAAGCTACTATAAAGACAAACTTTGTATTCGAACAAGACATAGTTTGCAAGTTGCAGCTTGTGAGGTGAAAATAATGGTTTTGGGAAAAGCTTTTTTGGATAGGTCACAGATTTAATGCTATAAGCAGATGGTCTATTTTTTCATGGCTTACCTGTACACCTGTGCGTTAACTCTCAACAACTCTGATCAATTGGGATTTGTTGTTTTATAAGCTCATTTTGTAACGTCAAATGAGACCCTTTTTATCTGCATTTGTTTGCACTGTACCCTATCAATAAGGCCAAACAACACCCTCCAATGTTCTATGTGACCTCAGCCTGAGCTCCTTCTTCCAAATAAGACAGCATACCTTTGCAAACTGTGATCTACCAGTACCAGTAAAAAACTAAAGTCTTCAGTTTGCTAGATACTCTTAACTCTGTTTATGTTTTTGTAGTACAACTGCAGTGGCATAATGACACTAGCAGCCTTTAATTTCAGTTGCGAACCTCTATTAATTCCTCTGCCAGTGTCCACTAGTCAGGGCCACTGATAACCCATATAACCCCAATAATCTTCCCTAACTGCAAACTTAATTTCTCCCTCTGTCATTCTTTAACAAATACTGTTCTTTTATTGTCATTCAGCCAAGGACACTCCAAACTCTGCTGCACTATTCCCCACCAAATTCTTCTCCCTCTCCAGATTTATACAATTTCTGGTAAAATTTCCTGAACACTTTATTTTCTAAGTGTGTAAAACTCTAGAATTACTTCCTTCTGCATCACCTCAACTGTACTTATTATTTTAGCTAACATGAAGCTAGATTCTCAATGCCATTTTACACTGTGTAATTCTTTCCATTTCATTCCCTCTCATTCCATCCCACCTAACCTTCGCTTCCAACCCTTGTCTCTGCAAAGTTTTTTTTTACCATTTCTTTTTGCTGTAATTATGCTCTCATGCAAAGTGGATTTTTTTATTCAACATATTTAGTTTTATTTCAATTACTTCAACATAACTATATTTATACGTTTGTACTTAACTTTTGTGGTACAGATAATTATTTCCTGATTATATGCCATCTAGTATTCACCTTCGGACAAATTCTGGGAAGAAACAGTCTGCAATTGGTAGGTACCCTATGACAGATTCATCACATAAAGTGGTGCAGAATACAGCCAAGTCAATTAGTTGATTAATAAACTAAATGGAGTTACATTCAAGTAAATGATAACTAAAGCAAAATGGAACAGAATAAGGTAAGTAGCAAAGTGTACAGCACTTGGCATACAGAAAAACAGTGCAGACGTTACAGTGTTTTAAACAGTTGCATGTCATCCGATGATCACTTTTGGGGAGAAAAGCAGGGGTATGTGAAGCACTTCAATGACAACCATACAGTAAAATATACACCGACTGGATTATTGTCTGAAACAAAACTGCTGGAATAATATGTGCATCCGTAGCTGACCAACAGTGGTACTACAGTCAGTGCCACTCTGTACTGAAATCTGCTAAAGGCAGGGGAAAACACAACTTCTTCCACTATGGACTTTTCTCCTCACAATTTCATCATCAGAAGGAAGGTCGAAAACTGCTTCCTTCAATACATAAAACAAATTACAGTATTTCCATGTACACTACACGTCTTCTCAGTATATACACACACACATAGAGACGCACAGACGTACATGTATAAATCCATACGTATATTTTATATATAATGTATACATACACACACACGGAAGCTAAACATTTTATATTCGCATTCGTCTTATTACTTAGGCCATCCAAAACACCAGACGTCACACTATATCATAAATAGAAAAAAAATGTCCACAGTAAAATAGTATATTGGAATAGAACTGAATAAATCCATCTATACAGGTACAGGAAAAAGACCGTGGTGTCTGAAGTAAAAAAAATAAGCTTTTGGTTAAAAAAAATACATACTTCACACACACGCATATACATATGCGTACATATAGAGAGAGACGTGTACTAAACTATACATTCATTCTTGTTATATTTTGTGTACGTAACAGACAGATACATAGGTACGTCTTTATGCCTATCCACTCAAAACATGCGCTTGTAATGTTCACTAAGACAGCCCCACGGACTGTTTAGAGGGGCATCTGTACACGAATGCTTTTGGGAAAGTGTTTAGTACGGAAATACGTGTGGTAATGTTTCTAAGACTCAACAAAATGAAGAAAAGGACAACTAACACCACCATGACACCGTTACTAAAATGAATAATTATGCAAAAAAAAAAAAAAAACGTAAGGACAGAAATCCTTGCCGAGTACAGGACAATGCCCGCTATTAGTGAAATTGCAATTATAGGGTTGCCACCTTTTCAAATGCCCAAAGTGGGACATTTTATTTAAAAATGTGAGACTCTGCAGGACAAAAACGTACTCCCGGCTAGTGCAAAGGACAGAACTTCACTTTTTTGCCAAAATAAAAGCTTATTTTTGTAGCATTTGAGTGCTTATACTATTTCACATAATATTTACGTGTTTCGTATACAAAATAACCGTTTTATGTAGCTATTAAAACAATTTTAAGAAATATATTTTGTCACAAAATCTCAGGACATTTGCCATTTTTTAGTTTTTTTCGCAGGACACAACTACCCAAAGAGGGACAGGTGGTAACCCTAGGCAATTAGCCACCACATCTCGCAATTGTGCAGGGGTTTCAAGAGCGGCTCTGCTTTCCGCACAAAATTTTGGTCTGAACTTAACTTTTTCAGAAGCAGTGGTGCATTAAAGTCAATTACAATAATAATTAAGAATTACGGAGTTGCTTTACTTCATAATAATAATTCAGACTGTCTTAGTATGTTAGCGTTCTAAGTCACTGCTACTAAAATGGTTAGCTTTCTCCTATATTCTGGAAGTAAACCGAGTTAAAATTATATGATCTACTGACATACCCTAATAGCATAACCCAAAACTCGGTTGACCTGAAAAAGGTAAGCAAACATAATCAACTACTGCTCTCCATTGCAATAATAGCAACCAAGTAACTGCACAGCCAAATCAATGCTACCATATTAGCACAGACGGACTGATGTATCTCTACAAATAGTGACGCACATTTACAAAGATGTACTATAACGTTAACCAATAATGGACACTTAGCATTCTCTTAATACTTACAATTCTATACTAGTATTCCTGCCACCTTGTAGTTCCGATGTACAACAATATCTACCCGAATGAGTTCCGATGCCCTTCCGGAAGTGATCTTGTGCTCGGACTTCATTTTCGATTGTACAGTTGTGGTTTGCTGGGAATTGTAAAGTTTGTAGAGATGTATAAATAAGGTCTGGAAGTAGATTTACTTTTTGTGTTAGCAGTGAATTATTGCTCCACTGCTTTTCTTTGAAACACTTGAAAATAGGTTTTAAAGTTGCATTTGGATTTTAGCAAGTACCGCTCTGTTACCGCTAATTTTGCCTTATGTTTTTGCACTCTCTGTCTCTAGTTAAATGTTTTTCTTTCTCGAGTGAAGCGTAGTTATTACTCAGAAAATGCATATTGATTCAAATCCTTTTCCTCTGTTAACGTTTTAAGTGAAGTAGACTTAGTATAGTAATATTTAAGCATTAAATCAGATTCATTCATCCATTCTCAGCCCCCTTTTCCCATTTTGCACATGGGGTCGGGGTGTCACTTTCAACAGTGACAATCGTCTCGAGCCAAGGTTTACACCGCCGGTTGGCTAGCGCGGTAGTTCATCCGTACATATTCACACCGACGGCCAATTTAGAGGGCCCATTCCAGCTACCGCATTTTTTGCTGTTTTTTTCTCCCTCCTGGTCCGAGGCGAAACGTGGTCCATTGAGATCAGCATCCTCACTTGTCATTAAGTTGCTTTTCCTCGAGCATCTGGTATCTAAGGCAAAAGATCCAGAAGAGCAAAATTATGATCACTGTTTTCGATAGGAAATACTGGAAACGTTATTTCTAAGCATGCAGCAGCAGTGATTCCTTTGTTTTGAGAGATTTATCCCCTTTTCATGTTTATAAAACCCTCCATAGTTGATATGTATGTAAGTTCCGGGGTTAGGGAGGCTTTCTGCCCACATGTGGGTGCAGGGGGCTTGTCTTCTGAAAATAAATGCTTACATTTTTTCATCTTTCTGTGTATTTTGGCCATGAATTTTCAGAGTTCTGCGATGTTAAGTTTTTGCCGTTTGGGTTTCAGTAGTAGTGGAACAATTGACATCAGTGCTTTTAACCTGGTTCATCATCTTATTTCGGCTGTTGCCATTAGGGGTAGCCATAGCGGATCGTCTGTTTCCATTTTTTCCTGTCCTGTGCATCTTGCTCTGTCACACTAACCAACTGCATGTCCTCTCTCGCCACATCCATAAACCTTGTCTTAGGCTTTCCTCTTACCTGGTAGCTTCATCCTTAGCATCTTTTTCCCCAATATACTCAGCATCCCTACTCAGCATATGTGGAGTGGACTAATGGTTAAGGTGTTTGCTTTACAAGCACAATGTGCAGGGTTTGAGTCCCACAAGGAATAATTGGCTAGGCTTAAATGGCTTACAAGGGCAGTTAGCTTAGTACTAACCTATGAATAAATGTGCAAACAAACGTAATCTTGTCTCTCTGGCTTTGTCTCCAAACCTTCCAACCTGGGCCGTCCCTCTAATATACTTAATCCTAATCTTGTCCACCCTCGTCACACCCAGTGCAAATCGTAACATCTTTAACTCTGCCACATCCAGCTCTAACTCCTGCCTTTTTGTCAATGCCACTGTCTCCAACCCATATAACATAGCTGGTTTCATTACCCTCTTGTAGACCTTTCCTTTCACTCTTATTGGTACTAGTCTGTCACAAATCACACCTGACACTCTTCTCCACCCAATCCATCATGCCTGTACTCTCTTCTTCACCTCACTTCCACACTCACCATTACTCTGAACTATTAATCCCAAGTATTTAAACTCATCCACCTTCGTCACCTCTACTCCTTGCATCCTCACCATTCCTCTATTCTTCCTCTCATTCACACAAATGTATTCTGTCTTAGTCCTGCTGACCTTCATTCCTCTTCTCTCTGGAGCATATCTCCATTTTTCCAGGGTCTCCTCCACCTGTTCCCTACTCTCACTACAGATCACAATGTCATCTGCAAACATCACAGTCCACGGGGAACGTCGGGGACTCCTGTCTGATCTCGTCTGTCAACCTGTCCCTCACCATTGCAAATAAGAAAGGGCTCAGAGCTGATCCTTGATGTAATTCCACCTCAACCTTAAACGCATCTGTTACTCCCACTGCAGACCTCACCGCTGTCATACTACCCTCGTACATATCCTGTACCACTCTTACATACTTCTCTGGCACTCCTGACTTCCTCATACAATACCACAACTCCTCTCTAGGCACCCTGTCATATGCTTTCTCTAAGTCTACAAAAATACAATGCATCTCCTTCTGACCTTCTCTGTACTTCTCCATCAACACTCTCAGAGCAAACCACATCTGTAGTGCTCTTTCCCGGCATGAAACCATACTGCTGATCACTAATCATCACGTCCCTTCTTAACCTACCTTCCACTACTCTTTCCTATAACTTCATGCTGTGACTGATCAGTTTAATCCTTCTGTAGTTACTACAGCTCTGCACATCACCCTTATTCTTAAAAATCGGTACCAAAACACTTATTTCTCCATTCCTCAGGCATCCTCTCACTTTCCAAGATTTCATTAAACAATCTGGTTAGAAACTCCACTGCCATTTCACCTAAACACCTCCATGCTTCCACAGGTATGTCATCTGGACCAACAGCCTTTCCATTCTTCATCTTCTTCATAGCTATCCTTACTTCCTTCTTGCTAATCCATTGCACTTCATGATTCACTATCCCCACATCATCCAACCTTCTCTCTCCCTCATTCTCTTCATTCATCAACCCCTCAAAGAACTCTTTCCATCTACTCAACACACTCTCCTCGCTTGTATGTTTCCATCATTATCCTTTATCACCTTTACTTGCTGCACATCTTTCCTAGCTCGGTCCCTCTGTCTAGCCAATCGGTACAGGTCCTTTTCTCCCTCCTTAGTGTCCAACCTTTCATACAACTCTTCATATGCCTTATCCTTAGCCTTCGCCACCTCTCTTTGCCATGCACCTCATCTCCTTATACTCCTGTCTACTTTCTTCATCTCTCTGACAATCCCACTTCTTTGCCAACCTCTTTCTCTGTATACTCTCCTGTACTTCCTCATTCCACCACCATGTCTCCTTATCGTCCTTCCTCTGTCCAGATGTCATACCAAGCACCTTTCTAGCCGTCTCCCTTACTAGCTCCGCTGTAGTTATCCAGCTGTTTGGTAACTCTTCACTGCCACTCAGTGCCTGTCTTAACTCTTCCCTGAACTCCACCTCAAACTTACCATTTTTCAATTTCCACAATTTGATCCTTGGTGCTGCCCTTACACTCCTCCTCCTATTCTTGCTCACCAGTGTCATCCTACAAACCACCATCCTATGCTGCCTAACTACACTTCCCCGGTTACCACTTTACAGTCTCCAATTTCCTTCAAACTGGCCCTCCTACACAAGATATAATCCACTTGTGTGCATCTTCCTCCACTCTTGTATGTCACCCTATGCTCCTCCCTCTTGTTAAAATGCATATTCACCACAGCCATGTCCATCCTTTTCGAAAAATCCACTACCATCTGACCTTCTGCATTCCTTTGCTTAACACCATACCAACCAATCACTTCCTCATCCCCTCTATTCCCTTCACCAACATGCCCATTGAAATCTGCTCCAATCACTACTCTCTCACCCTTGGGTGCAGTCATCACCACTTCATCCAATATTCACTCCAAAATTTTTCTTTCTCATCCATCAGACACCCAACTTGTGAAGCATATGCATTAATAACATTCATCATTACACCATCAATTTCCAGCTTTATAAACATCACTCTATCCAACAATCTTTTCACTTCCAAAACACTCAGCATACTGTTCCTTCAGGATAACTCCTACACCATTTCTCCTCCCATCCACACCATGATAAAACAGTTTAAACCCACTTCCGATACACCTAGTCTTACTCCCCTTCCACCTGGTCTCTTGCACACACAATATACCAACCTTCATTCTGTCCATCATATTGGCTAGCTCTCTACCTATACCAGTCATACTGCCAACATTCAAAGTTCCGACCCTCACTACCACAGTCCTAGGCTTTCTCCTCTCTTTCAGCCTTCGGCCATGCCTTCCCCCTATTCTCCTGCTTCGGCCAACAGTAGCCCAATTTCCATCAGCACCCTGTTGCCTAATAGTACTGGTGTGGTCGTTGTTAACCTGGGCCTCGACTGATATGGTATGTAAATATGTACTGCTGTCCACATGAATGATTTGGCAAAGTTTTACGCCAGATGCCCTTCCTGATGCAACCCTCCCCATTTATCCGGGCTTGGGATCGGCACAAAGAAATGCACTGGCTTGTGCATCCCCAGTGGCTGGGTTAACTTGGTTAATAAATTAAAATAAGTTAGGGTTGGGGGCTAGGTCAGAGTTGTAGGGTGTAAGATAACAGTTAAAGTTTTAAGGTTAAGGTTTTAGCTTCAGTGTTTATTTTTTCTTAGGTTCGGGGAACTTCGTTACTTAGGGTATATTTCACAGTGGGGTATAATTGTGAAATGCACAGACTTTTTCATTCTGCAGTAATACCCGTGACTGAGCGATACGTATCTATCTTGAATGTCCCTTTCAGAAAGGCAAACTATGTAAATGAGGTATATTTGGTCCCTACAACTAACCAACAAATGCTTCTTCTGTTCAGTTAGTATGTATTCTTTGGATGGAATAATGACAGACATTATGTAGTTATAACAACCAAAAGACCATTACTAGTTTAACTTGGTTTTCACAAGTGACTGCCATTATCAGAACAAGCCGTTCCTCTTTAAGTGTTTTTATTTTAGAGAAAATCCTATATTTTCCCCTGGTCCTTGTAAAACATGTGATTTGTGGGAAAAGAATGAGGGTTAAAGTCATTAAATAGTTTTACAAATTGTAGTTAGAATGTTCTTGTACATCAGAAAATGCATATTATTATAGTCATTTTATTGTGTCAATTTTCTAAGTGAATACTGTTAATATTTTAGAAGTATCCTTGATTTATGGCCATTCTTACAGATTACTTTTGGCATTGTCCTGATTTCAGAGAAGAGAGGTTTTCAGCTTGGTGTTCCAGGATCTGATTTATTGCTACATGTCATTGATCATGTTTCGTGTAGTTGGCAAAACCCAGTTTCTTTCATGTGATGGCATTTAGATGCTGATGGTGTATGCACGGCAAATGTCTTTTGACTCCTTAGTGCATTTTATTTAGGCCACTCAGTTTGTTGTTAAGGTTTCTAGGTATAATTAGTGATTTGGAAGGGTGTGTTTGAAATACATGTATAGCTTTAAGATATGTGTTGCCTCTAGCTTGTGGCAGTCTTTCAAATATACATCAGGTGGTCTGGTTGAGTATTCTGAAGTAAATGTTGATGAAGGTGGCTGTGTCAAATCGGTGTCAGTCTCATTGTTTAGGCCAGCTTGGATACCATTTATTTTATGGTGTCATTATTAGAGAAAGCTTTTGCTCTTATCTTGTAATTAGTGGTATTAGAAGTGAAGAAAGCAAGAGGTTCTCCCATTTGATTCTCGGCTGGAGTGCGGGGAGTGCCTTCTGTGTGGAGTCTGCATGTCCTCCCCGCGGTTGGGTGGGCATTCGAAAGACATGCATAAATGGGCGTGCCTTAGTTGAAAGTTGAACGTCGAGCTGGCACCTCGGCGTTCATCAAAATCTACTGCCAATCATTAATGGACCGGAGTTCCGCTGTGGTGACCCCTAACTGGGAAAAGACGAAGACAATAACAGAAGTGAAGAAATTTAGGTTTTAAATAATGGAAGAAGAACACAGTGTCAGAAGTAATCTAAATTGTTCCATCTTTTGTTCGAGAAGTCAAGTAAACCTCTTTCTAAATTGTAATTTTTGTGAGAACTGTTAAATGTAGATCCAGAAATTTTATTTATTCCTGATTACGAGTGGAATGTTTGAGAAGCATAAAAGAGTGCAATCCTGCGTATTTAATATACTTTGAGTTTTGAGGGGTAAAGGATGTTTTTCTGGGGAAGTATAATGTCTCACTGAGTCTGTCAATGTTTATGTTGTTGAATTAAGAAACTATTGTTAATCTGCAAATATGAATCAGTTTCTTTGAGTGAAATTATTTCATCACAGTTGAAAGAACTCAGAAGAACTTGACATGTGTAAACTGGCATGCATAATGGAGAAAACTAGTTAGTCCAGATACAGATTTGCTGTATCCAGGACTGCTTGTAAGCTTCTGAGCTCCCCACACCATTCTGTGTTGGAGGGAAACATTCTAGCTTATCAGTGGGAGTGGTAAGAACTAGGTATCCTATCTACCACAAGAGTGGTTTCTGGCCCAGAAATTGTAGTTTATTGGCCATTTGGACAGTTTTTCCCATATCTTTCAACTTTCTGGTTTAAAAGCCTGCATTTGCGCTTGTTTCCCACCTTTCCTGTAACTAGTCTAGTCCAGATACAGATTTGCTGTATCCAGGACTGTTTGTAAGCTTCTGAGCCACTCAAGCCTTTCTGTGTTGGAGGGAAGCATTCTAGCTTATCAGTGGGAATGGTAAGCACTAGGTAGCCTATCTACCACAAGATCAAGGTACAGATTCTTAGTTTTAGCACTTGAATTTGCTTATTCGTGCTCAGCACTTGTTTAGAACTTGTTGTTAGCACTAAATAAGCTACAAAGTACTACAGCACTCAGCCTTCCTCTTTACCTAGAGGAAAACAGTTTTTGTACTTACTTTCCTCACTTGCTTAGAGAAAAACAGCTCTTATACGCACTTTCCTCACTTGTCTACACTTGTCTAAAGGAAAGTAGTTTTATATTCAGGAATGTCCAAGGGTCAGCTCCCTGTCTATCTGATAAATCTGGGCATCTTGGGGCAATGTAGCAATTGCCTCATGTACACAGACAACCCTCTCCTCCTACCACCCAACACCACAACCTGTGAGAGATGCACTTATCTAGCCAAACTGGAGGTAAAGCTCTCTCCAACCAAGACTGAACTTGACAGTCAAGAGGAGAAGATAAACACTTGCACCACACCACACTCATCACATAGTCCCACTAAACCTACACCACCAAAATCCACACATAGAAACACAAAAACATTTGCAGAGGCTCTCAGTAATAATCTGCTCTAGCAACAGAGACCTCCAAAGCAGAAAAGCAAGCAATCTCCATCTCCCAACACAACCCAAATGACACAGCCCACAGATTCAGTGTGCCAATAAACATCAGCCCATAAGGAAAAACAACGTACCCAACACATTAGTCATAGGCTACTCTATAGTCAAGCACACTGATGTCCCATTCACCAGGCTAAACAAGGAGAAGGTTACTTTCAGCTGCCTATCGGGTGCCAGGATCCATCACATAACCCACGCACTCAAGTCACTCCACAACAAGTACAAATATGACTCTGTCATTGCCATGTTGGTGTGAATGACCTGAGATGTACCTCCCTGGACTACATGAAAAGAGACCAGGAAGAGCTCTCCGATCTTGCAGCCCAGGCAGGTATGACCCTATTAGCCTGAGTAGCATCCTGCCATCACCCAGAATGATACCGCAGTACAAGGACAAAATGATTGACTTCAACAATTGGCTAAGCTTCTGGTGTCATTCTAAGGGCATCCAGTATCTGTCTGCCTAGGATGACATGGTCGACAGACCACAATACTTTGCCAGAGATGGCCTGCACCTGTCACCCCTGGGATTCCGGATACTGGCTAAGGGTCTTGCCACCCCCTATAGTGCCTTTTTTCGGCAAGGTTCAAATGACAAATTCACCGCAGTAACAGGAACAGGCAAGCAAAAACTGAGGGTAGTGCTGCTCAATGCTAGAAGTCTAAATCTCAAAATGCACTCACTCAAGGCACTCCTTAAAATGGAAAACATTGATATCTGTGCAGTGACTGAGACCTGGTTCAAGGCTCTAGAGAGCACCCCTGCATTACCAGGCAATAACTCATACCATACTTTTCGACCATCTAACCTGGACCAGAACACCAAAGGCGGAGGTGTATCCATATTCATTAAGGATATCCACACCTCCAGGCTAGTTGTGCAGCATAATGCATCCAAGGTTATCCAAGTGCATCAAACTCTGGGCAAAACTGCAAACCAAATTGTAGCTTGCTACAGATCCCCCACCATGCCCCCCAGGATTCTCACTCCTCTTTTCTTGATATACTGGAAAATATTAGGATTCAACCAAACACCCTAATAATGGGTGATTTCAACTACCCCACCATTAACTGGGAAAACTACTCATGTACCAACTCCTTCACTCAACACTTTCTGGAATTCATAAATTCCAATGCCCTGGATCAACTTATCCACACCCCCACCATGGGGCAACAGTATCCTAGACCTAATCATTACCAACATGAGTGACCGGTGTTCCACACCTGAAGTCAACTCCTCGGTCAGATCCGACCATAAGCTAATCACCCAAGATATCCGCATCCCGCCCCCACCCACCATTAAGGAAACCACGGTAAAATATTTCTCCAAAGCCAACTTCATGCTTCATAAGACAGAAGTGGCAAACTTCATGACACCCATGCAGATGGACAATATAGTTATGACTGCTGAATCCTACACAAATGCACTCTATAAGCACTTACATGAGTACATGGATAGTGCTATCCCAAACAGAACCAAGACACTATCCTCCAAAAAAGGAAGCCAATCTGGTGGCCCCCTGCCATAAACAAACTCTACAACAGAAGGTAGAAACTGTTGCAAAAGAGAGTAAAATCCCATGAGTGGAGGACCTACCTGGTCCGGCTCAGTAAGAAGCTGAGTTCCCTTATAAGATCCTCCAAAGCTAGCTACAAAAATAAAATCGCCACTGATTCTAAGGGCAACCAGAATGGATTCTATAGCTATGTCAAGAATCTCAATGGCAACACCCAGATCTGCTCTGAGTTACAGCACAACGGCACAAAAATTACAGAACCAAGTGATATTGCCAACATCCAGGCAGATAGGCTCAGTGCTAACTTTACCCCCTCACCCCCTAAAGGGCCCATATCTATACAGGAAGAATGCAGAGTCCCTGTAATCACAGCTATGCAGGTAAAAGCTGCACTCTCTAAAACAAAAACACAGCATCCATGGGACCAGACAACATCCCAGGCTGCATTTTACATGAACTTCAGAATGAATTGGCTCCCCACCTAAGCCCCATGTTCAATCATAGTCTCACGTCAGTCTTTGTGCCCACTGAATGGCACACTGCAACAGTTATCCCACTCCACAAAGGGGGAGCCACCACTGATCCTGGGAGCTATCACCCTATTAGCCTGACAAGCCTGGTCTGCAAGGCCATGGAGCGTATCATCATGAAATCCATAAACAAAGACATTGGTAACCACCAAACTCTGGACCCCACCCAGTTCGGGTTTGTGAAAGGCAGATCATGCTTTCTGAACTTGATCAACTTTTTTGAGGCAGTCACCAAAGCCGTAGACGAGGGTAAGGTGATTCACACAGCCTATCTTGACCTCGCCAAGGCTTTCGACACTATCCTCCATTCTGGAATTATAGCTAAACTCACTAAACTAGGTATAAATCCCTATGTCACAAGTTGGGTTGCAACTGGCTCACTGACAGAACCCACACTGTAAAAGTTGCAGACTCCAAATCTGACTTCAAACCAATGACAAGTGGAGTACCACAGGGTTCAGTCCTGGGACCTCTCCTGTTTGGTATCTACTTCTCTGAAGTACAGGCTAACACAGAAGGCCTCTGGCTAATGAATTTCTCAAATGACTGCAAACTAGGAGCCTTAGTCGAGTCCCCAAATGATGTGGATATCCTACAGAAGGACCTCACTGATACAGACGCCTGGTGTCAGAGGCATGGCTTCAAGTTCAGTGCCAAAAAGTGCATTGTCATCCCCTTTGCTAAAAAGTCTGTACCCGTAAACTACCACATAAACGGCAGTCTGCTTAATGCTGAATGTGTGATAAGAGACCTTGGGCCCAGGTGGACAGTAGTCTCTCCTTTGATAATCACATCGCCACAGTAGTCAGGAAATACTTCTATGTGGCACACCTCATCACAAATGGGTTCTCATCCAGGAAAAAAGAGGTCATTGTTCCCTTCTACTTGGCACTCATTAGACCCATTATAGAGTACAATGCCCCTTTTGGAATGTACCTCACAAGACATCTGCAGCAGCTGGAAAGGCCACAGAAGTACCTCTCAAAGAGGATAACTGTCCTCAAACAGATGACTACACTGACCGTCTCAAAGAACTCCAGCTTTACTTTGTAGCATATTGCCTACTCCGAGGAGATCTCTGCCTAATATATAATGCTACTCTATGCCAGAAGTCTAAACCTCAAAATGCATGCACTCGAGGCACTCCTCAGCATGGAGAAAATCGATATCTGTGCAGTAACAGAAACCTAGTTCAAGGCTCCAGAGAGCACCCCAGCTTTACCAGGCTACAACTCGTACCATACCTTTCGGCCCCAGAACCTGGACCGAAATACAAAAGGAGGGGGTGTATCCATCTTCATAAGGGATACCCATACCTCCAGGTTAGTAACACAGCACGAGGCCACAGAGACCATCCATGTGCAACTAACAGTAGACAAAGCTGCTTTCCAGATCGTAGCTTGCTACAGATCACCCACCATGTCTCAGGACCCCCACTCAGCATTCCTGAGAACACTGGAAAATATGAAGATCCTACCAAACACCATGATACTGGGTGATTTCAACTACCCAAACACTGACTGGGAAAACTACTCAAGTACAAACTCCTTTGGCCAATGCTTCCTAGAGTTTATAAACACAAACGCCCTGGAACAACTGGTCACCATGCCCACAAGAGGTGACAATATATTGGACCTGATCATCACCAATATGGGGGATCAGTGTTCCACACCAGAGGTAAACCCCTCGCTGGTAAGATCAGACCATAAACTAATCACACTGGACATCCACATCTCGACCCCACCCCCAGTCAAGGAAACCACTGTGAAAAACTTTTCAAGAGCAAACTTCACACTTCTCAAGACTGAGGTGGAAAGGTTCAAAGCCCCCTTGCTAAAGGATAATGCTGCCCAAACTGCAGAATCCTTTACAAATGCATTCTACAAGCACCTACAGGAATGCATGGATCGAGCCATCCCAAGTAAAACCAAGACTCACTCCTCCAAAAAGAGGAAACCAGTCTGGTGGTCCCCGGCCATAAATAAGCTAAACAACAGAAGGAGGAAACTATTACATGATAGAGCAAAATCCCAAAAAGGTAAGGCATCCCTGATCAGTATTAGCAAGAAACTACGATCCCTCATAAAATCATCCAAGGCCAGTTTCAAAAGAAAAATTGCCAAAGACTCTAAAGATAATCACAAAGCCTTCTTTAGCTATGTCAAGAACCTAGGTGGCAACTCTCAGATCTGCTCTGAGCTATTGCAAAATGGCAAAAAAATACGCTGAACCAACTGACATTGGTCACCAACCACCAACGCACTCTCTAAAGCCAAGAATACAGCATCCATGGGACCAGATGACATTCATGAACTGGCACCTCACCTAAGTGACATGTTTAATCATAGCCTCACCTCAGGTTTCCACTGAGTGATGCAGAGCTACAAGGGGGATCCACCTCCCATCAGTCTGACAAGCCTTATCTGCAAGGCCATGGAGCGTATTATCATGGAACTTATAAACAAAGACATTGGCAACCTTCAAACACTGGACCCCACCCAGTTTGGGTTTGTGAAGGGCCAATCTTGTCTCCTGAACCTGAGTGACTTCTTTGAATCAGTCTCCAGAGCCATGGACAAGGGTAAGGTGGTCCACAGCCTATCTAGACCTTGCCAAGGCCTTTGACACCATCCCCCACTCTGGAATCATAGATAAACTTACTAAGTTGGGTATTAATCCCTATGTCACCCAATGGGTTGCTAAATGGCTTACTGATAGAACCCACACTGTAAAAGTAGCCAACTCCAAATCCAGCTCCAGAAAAGTGACAAGTGGAGTACCTCAGGGTTCAGTCCTTTTGGCATCTACTTCTCTGAAGTACAGGTCAACACTAAGGGACTGGCTAACAAAGTTTGCAGATGACTGTAAACTGGGAGCCATTATTGAATCCCCAAATGATGTGGATACACAGATGCTTGGTGCCAGAGCCATGGGCTCAAGCTCAATGCCAAGAAATGTATTGTTATCCCTTTGGGAAAAACATGTATCCATGAATTACCATATAGGTGGCAGTACACTAAACACAGAAAGTGTGATAAGAGACTTAGGGACACAGGTGGACAGTGGTCTCCAACAGTCAGGAAATCCTTCTATGTGGCACACCTCATCATGAAGGGCCATCCAAAAAAGGAGGTCATTGTCCCACTGTACTCATCCCTCATTAGACCCATTATAGAATGGTATGTACCTCTCAAGACATCTGCAACAACTGGAAAGGCCTCAGAAATACGATCTAAACCTTGTCATCACAATAAACAAAACATGCTCCTATGAACCTATTGCCAACATCCTGGCCGACAGGTTCAGTGCAAACTTTACCCTCCCTCACCCCCAAAAGGGCCCGTGTCCATCCCAGAAGAATGTAGAGCCCCAGACATCACAGACACGCAGGTGAAAACAGCCCTCTCCAAAGTCAAAAACGCAGCATCAATGGGACCGGATGGTATCCCAGGCTCCGTCTTACACGAGCTCCAAAATGAACTAAACCCTCACCTAAATTCACTGTCCAAACTCAGCCTTACCACAGGCAATGTACCCAAGAAATGGTGTACAGCAACAGTTATCTCGCTCCACAAAGGTGGTGCCACAACAGATTCTGGGAACTATCGCCCTATAAGCCTGACTAGCCTGGACTGCAAAGCTATGGAGTACATCATCATGGAACTCATAAACAAAGACATTGGGAACCTCCAGACACTGAACCCTACCCAATTCTGCTTTGTTAAAGGCAGATCCTGCCTCCTAAACCTAGTTGACTTTTTTGAAACAGTTACCAAGGCCATAGATGAGGGAAAGGTGGTCCACACAGCCTACCTGGACCTCGCTAAGGCCTTCGTCACCATTCCCCACTCTGGCATTATAGATAAGCTCACCAGCTTGAACATTAACCTCTATGTCACGAGATGGGTTGCCAACTGGCTCACGGATAGAACTCACATGGTCAGAGTTGTGGGTGCCATGTCCGACTCTAAACCAGTTACAAGTGGCGTCCCACAGGACTCAGTCCTGGGACCCCTCCTGTTCGGTATATACTTCTCTGAGGTACAGGCAAGCACGGGAGGACTATGGCTGACCAAGTTCGCTGATGACTGCAAACCGGAGGCCATAATCGATTTTCCGGCTAGCACAGACATCCTCCAGAAGGGTCTCACGGAGACAAATACCTGGTGTCAGAACCCTGGCCTCAAGCTAAATGCCAAAAAGTGCATAGTCATCCCCTTTGGGAAAAACAAAGTGCCCATGAATTATCACATAGGTGGTAATCCACTAAGTACGGAAGATGTAATTAGGGATCTGGAGACCCAGGTAGATAGCAACCTCTCCTTTGATAATCACATTGCCAAGGTGATTAGAAAATCCTTCTATGTAGCCCACCTAATCATGAAAAGGTTCAAATCTAGATCAAGAGAGGTCATTGTGCCCCTCTACTCATCACTCATTAGGCCCATAATAGAGTACAATGCCCCATTTGGAATGTACCTTACATGACACCTGCAACAGCTGGAAAGACCACAGAAGTACCTCACCAAGAGGATCGTGAGACTCAAACAGATGCCCTATGCAGCTCGACTAAAGAGACTCCAGCTCTATTTGGTTGCTTACCGCCTGCTCAGAGATGATCTCTGCCTGACGTACAAGGCCATGTCCAACCCGAAATTAATGGACATGCTCTACCTCAAGAAAACCAAATCTCTTAGAGCCACATGCTCCAGCGAGTTAAACCTCAGCACAACAATAAACAGGACATGCTGGTGGGGCAGATTCCTGTCCCAGAGACTTCCCTCGCTCTGGAATAGAATCCCAATTTATGTTAGGCAGAGCCCCTCACTGACTCTATCTTGACGAGTGGATGGGAAATCGTAAATTTACCCCTGGGATCACTTCAATGGCCCTGCTAGACAGAGGCACAGGAAACTAATTTAAAATGGAGGCGAAAGCCAACACATTCTGGCTAGGCTTATAAATGCCCTTGGGCAGATAGCCTAGTACCTACCTATGAACCTATAAAGCTATGTTAAACCCAGAGCTGTTGGACATGCTACACCTAAAGAAATCCCTCCGAGCTACACCCTCTAGGGACCTAAACCTTGTCACCACAATAAACAGGACATGTTGGAGGGATAGATTCCTGTCCCAGAGACTTCCGTTACTTTGGAACAAGCTACCCATCTATGTCAAACAAAGTTCCTCATTAGCACTCTTCAAGAAAAATCTTGATGAGTGGATAGGAAATATGAAATACACCACTTCTGTGGCCCTGCTCAACAGGGGCACAGGAAATTAACTTTCTTGGGTGGCGTAAGCCAGGGAACCTTGTTGGCTAGGCTTACTTAGGCCCTTGGGCCCATAGCCTAATACCTACCAAAGAATCTATAAGTAAAATGCATGGAAAGAAAGAGATGAGTACTGAACAAGACATAGCTAATAAGTATGGCAAAATATTCTCAGTTCTTTTTTTGTGTGTTATTTTAAATACGCTGACATCTAATTTTTTTGGATCGTTGATACCTTTACAGGAAATCTGACCCTTCAAAATCGATGTATTTTGGAGGGGGAGACAATATTCATCGTTTCCCTTAGTGTTCTGGTCCCACATCCATTTTGAACTCTGTGACTCAGTTTTATCAAAAGTGAGAGAGATATCTTAGAAATTTAAACTTTAAAATAATATAATAAAATTGATAATTTATCACTGGAAGAAAGAATTGCCCTGAATGAATCACTGAGCTTGAATTCATATATAATAAAACCGATGTATAAAAATGTGAATAGTTATTGTGATGGGTGCATTGAATAAAGGACGTATTAAATGATGTGGGGATGTATAAGGAAGTAGGTGATGCTTTCTTGGCAGCCTTCCATCGTCAGTGCAAACAACAGAAGAGATGGATTGCTCAGACTTCTTCACAACCAGTCTTCTTGGTTGCTTCTCTGTAGAACTTTTCTGTATTTATGTATATTTCTGCATTTTAACTGCCAAGAAGAAACAAGGAGCATTTAAAATGAATATATCCCACACTGATGGTGTTGGCTACAGATACTGTGTGGAGGAAGCCTCCAACAATTAGGTAGAGAAGTGTCCAGAAAGATAAGCAAAAAAGGTGTCCCAAGAAGTATTTCCAGCATTAAGAGCAAGTGAGCAGAATACTTCATTATAATCCAAAACATCCTCATATTCATGCTGAAGGGTTCATAAATTTGACTGTTAAGCTTATAGTCTGTGTGCCTGCTTGACAGCTGTGACTGCATTTTAAAGTTTTATATTTCCCTTTTACATCTTTTTTCGTAAGATTTTTTTCTCTCTGCTGCCAGCTGTTAATCAGGCTTTCAGTCAGTTGATCCTCCACCCTGTGGTTGAGCAAATCATGTAAGCTGTCATGTACACAGCCCTTATTATTTTCTCTTGCATAGCCCTAACTGAACCACTTCTAGTTGACACAGACATGTCACCCTGTGTACACCCTATTGTGTGTGTGTTGGCTCCCCACTCACATGCCTCCTGAGGGTTACTATTACCAGCTTGGGATTGCCAAACTGATGTCTGCCAGTCCTACAGCCACTGTGAATGTAGAAGTTAACACTTATACAACATCAATCAACTGACTGGAACCGCCATTTCCTTTATCTCCAGATGGACAAGCTGATGTAAGTCACTCACGCAGATTCTCCCCTACCTGACTGTTCCAGAGCCACTAATCAATCACAGGTCATCTGCATTATAGTCAGGATTTTATCCCAGTACTCCACAAAGTTATGAAATTAGTGCTAAGTTATCTGATGCCAAAGAAAAGCATGTTCATAGGTTCATAGATTAGTACTAAGCTAACTGCCCTTGCGAGCCATTTTAAGCCTAGCCAATTATCCCTTGTAAGACTCAAACCCTGCACCTTGTGTTTGTAAGGCAAACACCTTAACCATTAGGCCACCCTCTATAATACTGGAACATGCTGTGTAGCACATTTGTCACATGTATTTATTTATTTTTGTTTGTTTATTTGTTTTTGCATTCGGATCACTGTTTTAGTGTTGGCTGCATCAACAATGTATTCCTGGCATAGAATTTAAAGCAGAACTCTATTAGACATTTACTTATAAACCAAGTAGAAGTCACCTTGTAAGGAACCTATAAGAAATTAAATATAAAGGAAGTCCCTGAAGATTGTAGTTCAGTTTTTTCACCATTAGAGGTTTATAGTAAGTAATCATTACTCCTTTTCAAGTTCTCTCATGCAGCTTGCTGAAAGCCAAGACAGCATAGCATTGTATTTAGTAATGAGTTAGATCAGTGAGGTATAAGGTGGTATAATTATCTCACTGTAGTGATTAGAAAAGATCTTCAGAAATACTTGGGTCACAAAACAGCTTAGTAGATATGCAATGGTTAAAATTTAAATGTTCTACAATTGTCCATATTTTTTAATGTTATTTTTAAATGATTTGACCACTTATTTTGTAATGGTAATTGCTGACATTATTGCCAGGTGTACTGATGGCTACATTTACTAACATGAAAGAGGAAGTCATTACTACTGCATTTGGTGTCTACTTTCTATAGACCACTTTGGAGATTTTTGCAAATTGAGTAACATAACTGGCATTGTTTACTGAAGTAATTATCAGTATATGTGGTCCTCCATAGCCCATTTCTCACTCTTGTATCTGAAAAGAATAGTTCTGAAAGAAATGGACCAGTACAGTGCAATATGGGACGCCGCTGGTAACCCTTATCAGAGTAGACAGGTGCTCCCTGTCCTTTTGCCTAACCAGTGTTTTACCCACTGAAGTACAAATGCATTGGTATTCAGTGATTTAATTTTCCAGTTATTCCCTTATACACAGTAATATTGAATGCCTTAGCATAATCAAGATAAGCAGCATTATTTATTTATTTGTTTGTTTGTTTGTTTGTTTGTTTGTTGACTGGGTTAGTCCAGCTGGGCCAGAGACCTTTTTCAATAGAGACCAGGGGAGAAAAGCTCCACAAACATAGCTACATAACTAATTAAGTACATACATATAATACTTATCTACATAAACAATAATTACTAAGAGTAAAATTAAGCTGAGTTTAAAATAATAGACAGATTCAAAAATGATTAATAAGTACACCTGGTAGAAAACAGTGTAAAAAAATTACATTCATCATTATCAGTTCAGCTAAACACCTGTAGAGGGTAGAACTAGTAAGAGTAATGTAGTGAAACATTAGTGGAAGAGAAGGGAAGTAGGGTGGCATATGTATAGAAGAAAGGTGTGAGGCAAGATGGCAGAGAGGAATAAGGTCAGTTGGAGGGATGATTACACTGACACAGCCATATATTGCTTAGGTGTTTTTTACAGCATTTCTGAACTGGTGTTTAGGCTTAATATTTTGAATGGCCAGGGAAAGTTTATTCCAGCTCTCAGCTGGGGAATAGCTGTAAAGATTCTTACCATTTTTGATTTTTGGCTTGTATATAGTGAGGAGATGGTGTTCTGAGCTCCGAAGCATTCTAAGTGTGGAGTAGGGGGAGATGATAGAGATAATACTGGGACAGAAACAGGGCTGGTGCAGTATATAATGAATTATCTGAAGCTGTGAGAGGAGAAGGTTGTAGGAAAGCTCTAACCAGTTTAGTTTCCTGACTGCTAAGCAGTGATAGGAATGGTAGGGGTGTTCGGCAGCAAATTTGGCCACCTTGTAGTAAGTGGACTCTAGTTTAGAGAGACATGTGGTTTGTAAGTTGGTGAGGATTTGAGAGCCATAGATAAGGGTTGGGAGTAGGTAGGCATGGGATAGGGCTGTCTTGGCTTTACTGGATAAGAAGTTTTTATTCCTGTAGAGGAGTCCAAGTTTTTGGTAGGTTTTCTTAATGTTACTGAGAACATATAGGTCAAATTTCAGCTGGTCATCAGTTATGACCCCAAGTAGTTTGGTGAGAGTTTCAACTGTGATAGGTGTATTATTAAGGGAAGAGATAGAGAAATAGGGTTTAAGATGATTCATTGTTTTTGGGATAAAGAGCAAACGTTTAGTCTTTTTTGGGTTTAGGATTAGGTGGTTCTGGTTGAGCCAGTTTTTGATAGACAAAAAGGAGTTTTGGGTTGTAGTATGTAGATCAAAGAGGGTAGCGGCTATGGTGATGACTGTGGAGTCATTGGCATACTGTAACAGTGATGATGGTGGAGTGGAGGTAAATGAATAATTGGTGAAAATATTAAATAGTAGTGGGCCCAGTACAGAACCTTGGGGAACCCCCATATTTATGGGAAGTTCAGGGGAGATCGAAAGCCATTTAACAGATTGGAAGTGATTGCTGAGGTAGCTGGAGAACCAGGAGATAGCAGGGATGGATAGATTTAGTTCAGAGAGTTTATTTAAGAGGAGGGGTGAGAGACGGTGTCAAGAGCCTTTGAGAGGTCGTGAAACAGGCAAGGGGCTAGTTTGTTCTGATCTCTGGCTTCACTGTCATCATCCCTTTATCAGGTAAGTTTAATTAGAAATTAACCTTTTTCTAGTACACTTTTAAGAATATATTCATGTAAAGTTCTCGGTAAATAAACTTAATAAAAGTTTAGTTATCTCATCTGTATTGTTCATAGTGCATTTATACATGGCCATTTTTAGCAAAACAGAAGAACTAAGTAACACATTTGAAAATTTATGTCATTAGAGTTTAAAAAGATTTATAAAGCCATATGTGTATGTATTTGACTTCATCCAGGATGTTCTGGATAATTTAAATTTCAGAACCTTTCTATACAATCTAGTTTACTTTACTTGCACAGAGAGATGTCCACTGGTCCTGAAAATTCCCCAGTTTGAATTGCTTGCTCAGAAGATTGTCCACAAATCTTGAAAATTCAGCAACTTGACAAAACTTTTCATAAAACTTGAAAAATGGTGACAAACCTTCCTGAGCATTGTGTCTTTTCACGGGTAAACTGCTCCTTCTGCTTTGTTTAGTCTAAAATGTCAAAAATATTTTTGTACCATCTTAAACAGCAGATTACTATGCAGATTCAGAGAAACGCTTTTTTGATTAAACTGTTATGTTATTTGCCTGATAATCTGTGATTTTTTCTTGTAATTGTTTAATGTTCTTTATGCAGTTTTGAGACAAATGTTTCATAGTATTTGACCTTCTTTTGGTTTGGGAAGCTCAGATGTCTGTCCTCTCTAGGGTCAGACACATTATTCTTTATTTCTGATTTCTGCAGATTGATTTAATTTTGTCAGTGCTTTCTGTAAATGGAATGCAGTTTCTTTAGGTCTTGTAAAAGATAAAATTGTATGCGTCTTAAGATATTTATTTTTTTAGTTAGTTTTTACTCTTTCTGTAATTAAAAAAGACTTTCTAATTGTTTTGGTCTGATTTCTTTTTCTTATATAGTAAACAATTTGAAAGTTGAATATCCTTCAAGACCAGTGTCAGATGCCTTTTACTCTGATCACTGTTAGGGAATAATATATTAATTCACCATTAAATGCCACAAATTATACTCTGATCTTATCACAGCTGCACACAGTAGTGATTTTACAGAATACATGCAATTGATACCAGATCACTGCATGGTTTAAGACAGAGTCAGTGGGAGCTTTATCATATTTAAAATGAATAAATAATATATGTTAAATTTGAGAGATGGCAATGCACTGTTGTAGAGTACTTTCTTTCACTTTCCTAATATAATTTAAGAATCCTAATTATTGTTCTCATCCTTTGAAGTCAGATTGAAATCATGGTTAGATCTGAAAGTTTCAGTAAGAGAAATAAGTAGTTTCTATACTTTATTTAGACATGCTTTACCTGTATCCGCACCTGTCATATCAATAGCACAGACCACAGACATTCCCAAATATTTTAAGTTTGTACGACTATTTAGAGAGTCTGCAGGACACTTAGCACAAACAATTGCAAAGTATCTTATGTATTAGTGAAAACATTTACTGTAGTAGTAAAGTGTTTCATTTTTTTATATGTAAAACAAAACTGAAAAATCTTTGAAACTTTTTTATATTTGATGATGCTCTAAATTACAGAAGCATTCTCGAGAAGTGCCAGCATAAAAGTATCGTCTCAATATTAGGTTGGAAGTTTTAACTTTTGTAGGTTGTAATGTGTATGTGTGCCTAGTTTGAGATTTTGCACATCTTGCCTGTGTCATAGCTTGGAATATGCATAATGTTGTCTGGCATTCTTTATGTGTTAAATAGTCTGGAGTAATGCTGATAAAGCTGAACACATGCAGACTGTGCCCATTTCATTGTTTTGGTCATTCTAAATGCCAGATGATAAGCTTAATATTTCCAGCATTTTGACCGATCCTTCAAACCTCATGCTAACATTGAAAGTTCAGACTGCCATTTACGATGGAGTAATTATTTTGCAGGCTGTTATGTTTTCTAAAGCACTTGTGTTCTCAGTATTACCACTTAATCAGCATTTTATACCAGAAATAAAAACATATTCATTTTGAGACTGAAATTATAAAATGGCACATAAGACCTTGTGCTTTCATCAAGTCTGTATAGTTCTTTGCTTACTTTAATATTTTTTTACTGACTATGTATCTTAATCTTATTCTTATTAGCTTTTCCATGTGCCTGACCTATTTTTTCCAGAGTTCAGTCATTGTATATCCTATGTCACTCAGTGTTTTTGTTTTCACTTCCTGTGTTACATTTCCTTGGGCCTCCACTGCAAATGGGCCTGGCCTAGTGGACAAACCAGTTACCAAAAGGAAAATAAATAAAGCCTCAGTGTTAGCACCAACTTGTATATTTACTAACTGGGCACTCCTTTTCAGTGGATACCCAAGGAGAGCATATCCAGCACTAAAGGTAGTAAACAATGAATAATAGTTTAGAGTAACAAACAGGTGGATGAAGATAGAACTTTCGAGCTTCCACTGCCTGAGGTTCAACCCACCAACGATCAAAGTTCTTCCACAGGAAATCACTGTTGGTGAGTTGTACTGGTCCTTTTTGGGGTAATTTCCCATTTTGAGTTGTTACAATTGTGGACTTGGTATATAAAAGTTCAGGGTGTGTGGGAGGCTTGCCCGTCCTGCAAAAAACAAACAAACAAAATAAATAAAACACTTAAGAAGTGTTTTTTTTCCCAACAAGTGTTGCTTAGGGATTACAGTTCTCAGTGCATTTAGTTTCACCCATTGATAATGGAAGCTTTCATGGTTTCATCATTGTTGACATGAAGAATCAGCCCATTTTCTCTGAGGATCTTTTAATATGATTTATGTAGCACAAATAAATGTTACTTATCAAATTATCTTTTACAAGTGGGTCTATATCAGAACATCGAAGTTTTAAAACTTTGAATGTTGTAATATCGACCCGTTTTGAGCGAACGCTAAAAATAGCGAAGCTGCAGAAGACTGAATTCTTTCCTAGGGAAAGAATTTGGATGGCCGGTTCTGTGGCTTTGCTATTTTCAGCGCTGTGGTGGAAATTTACGGGTCGGGTTCAGGTAAGTGTGCGATTGTGTGGTTGCTAGGATTAGGGCGCGGGTTAGGGTTAGGGGCAGGATAAGTGAATCAGGGTTAGGGGCGGGTTAAGTGAGTTAGGGTTATGGTGTGGGTTAGGTGAGTGTGCGATAGTGACTCACCTTAGGGTTAGGGTTTGGGTTAAGGTAAGTGGATAGATTAGTAGTGTCTGTATAGTTTAGTGTAGGGTTAGTTGTAGCATTATAAGTGTATGTGTGTGTATTGATGTTTTTAGGGGTGCTTGTGTTGTGTGTATGTGTTTTGGAATAGCAATTTTTTCCCAAGGAAAAAATTTGCTGTTCTGAATGTTTGATATGTGGTTTAGATAGTTTAGGTTTGATGAAATAGCGTTCGCTATTTTCATCTTTCAATAATGTGATATAAACTCTTTACAAGTATAACAGCTGTTCTTTTGATGAACTGTTATTTCTTTTTTGTGTTTTGTTATGTTTAGGAATCTTTGTTATCCATCCTGTCGTTTCAGTAAAGAAACCAGCATAGAACACTTGTACTTCACTGCACAAAATATTTATGACATGGAAGTAATGTAGAACACAGTATTGTACATTCTTTATTGTAAATCCTCCATGTTTGGTCAGAGTAGGAGATGTAATATTTGCATGGGCATCTATTATATTGTTGATCATTCTGAGAATTTTATATTCCTGTTCTGTGATTCTGTAGGAGTCAAGTGTGGAGTCTCTTGATCTTTCTTCATAAGGTTCACATCTCTAGTCTTTTATATTGTTGCTGCCTGTGTAGAGAACTTGTCTACATCCTGTCTATGGAAAGTTTGCAAGAGAAACCAGAAATAGAAAAAAAGGCACATAACAAAGGGAATGCCAAATAAATTAAAAAATGTAAGAGAAACCAGAAATGGAAAAAAAATAAAAAAAGACACATAAGAAAGAGAATGTTGAACAAATTAAAAAAAATGAATGTACTCCAGTACAGAAACACACCTTTTCCTTAGTGTCTTAAAGAGAATAACACATCAAAAGCTGACCACTTTAAAACTCACTTTATGTAAGACATTCTTAATAATGTAATACATAACAGTAGCACTACTACTGATTAACCTTGTGCTGCAGTTTAAGTTTGTAATTATACATAGTTGAGAAATAAAAAAAAACAGTCTGAAGCAAAAAAACCTACAATCACAAATATAGCTGACAACATCATTCCTTTCTTTCTTAAATGGCGCCAGATCCACTAGATCCCTAGTTAAAATAGTTATTTTAAGCCCCTAAGAGGGAACTGCCACAATTAAAGGGAAAAGATGCATTTGTCATGTTCCACAAAGGTCTCCTCTTGTATTTTCCAAATGGTCATCTCTCTAGTCAGCTTCTTTGCAAAGGATATGGACTACACTACATGCTGACAACCATATGTTTACATTGACTAGTATGGCATATTAGCAGACAGACAATATATTTTCAGGAAATAATTTCATAAAGAGACAGCCTTATGTGATTTTTACATGGTATATAAGAACTGGGCTAAACAAGAAACAGCTTGTGACTGTCATATATAATTTCACAAAGCACTTAACATAGCTATGTCCTGGTTCATTAAAAAATTTCAGCATTGTGCTATTCATATTTTTTATTTTGGTTCTATATGTATGTACATAATTGTACACAGTTTGCAAAATTGAAAAATGCTGTTTTGTATTAATACTCTGCTGCTTCTGGTTGCTCTTTGGTATATGCCTTAATGACATCTGGAAGTGGTCCTCTAGAGTAGACATTTCTAAGCATGCGACCAACACTACAGTCACTGACAGTATTATAGGATATTACATCTGTACAGCTAGTGGTGCAGCACAGTTTTGCTAAATTAGGAAATAGCTGAAGATTAAATCCCAATAAAACCAAAGCCATGAATTTCCTTCCTAAATAGTCCATGGAAAATGCCAACTCACCATTTTCTAGTTTTCCAGTAATATGGCACAACTTTGGACACTATTCATTCTATAAAATACTAAAACATTCTTCTACAGTCAATTAGAATTTAACATTCATGCTTGACACTCTTCAAAAGCAAATGTCATATTGTATAGCTTCTATAAAATAAAATATCTCATAAACCATGAGTCCATAGAAAATTAGTTATTATGTTTCTTATTCCAAAACTATTATTTGGGTCAGTACTGCATGCCAATCCCAGCAAAGGTATGCTCAACAAATAAGATATGTCCAAAAGAGTGGACAGATTCATTGTTAACAACTCAAACACAGTCCATCATTGTGTCTGCTAACAATAAACAGAATGACCTGAACTCCAAAATGTGACACAAATATGCCACCTAAGTTTTCTGCACACAGTGCTTACTCATATTGTCACTCACTCTATCTAAAGTGCTAATTTCTAATAAACATTGCTTTCAGCTGCTATTTCCTAACTAAACACAATCAAATTTAGTAACAAATTGGGCTAAGACTTTGGTAATCATTACATTCCAACCTTATAAACCTCTATTTTGGGTAATGTTAGCAGCATTACTAAATACACCCTAAGTATTAAGACTCCACTACAAATGTAGATGGATTTGCATTTGTTATTGTACATAAACATAAATTAAGCTTCCCAACACCTTGTCATAATACAATTATACCTGCAGCTGCATTTAATTACATTTTTGTAAACTGCAAATAAGAAGTACGTAGAAGATGATATATACAAATTTCATTGACTGAAACTAATTGTAATATTTTACTTACCATGTCAGTGGTGTAGAAGTATGAAGTCCTAACTATAATGCAAGCAATCCTGGTTCCATTATTAAGCTGAGTTGCTTGGTGATGTGGTGATGGAGGAAGGGTATGCCCATTTTAAGGGGTCAGGGATTGGTCCTGGCTAGTCTTAGCAGATGTTGTCAGACATGATACCCACTGGAGTTTGGGGTGGAGTCATGCAAGTGGTGGCTGGTGTAGGGATGATGTAGGCATGGCCACCCATGCCAATGATGATAACGTTTGACAGCCTCCACATGGGAGCATGACAAGATATTTTAGAGAGGGTTAGGTGGTCCCTTCTGTGATATATATGTCCACATCCCCACACAAAAAGAGGGTTTTGGCCATTCATAAAGTAGCTGTCATTGCCAGGATGCTGGTAAGAGCACATGATCCCCAGTGTTTGCTTGAATGATGGACTCCAGATGGCTCAACCATGCAAGAGGATTTTCCACATTCCTAGAGAATGAATGGGCTTGAGTGTGTTTGAGGCTGGCTGTTCAGCTGGTAGACACATGAGAAAAAAGCACCTAAAAATGTATTCTTTTATTTGTTTTACTTATTTTTGGTTTTATTTGTAATGATACCTAGATGGGTCATAATAAAATTGAACTTGAATATTCCCTCCCACTTTTTTCTGATGACCTTCTCTTTAGTTGAACTGAAGTCACCACTGAAAAGTGATTATTCCAGAAATTTATTAAAACTTTTCTTCCAAGAATTTATAGAAAAGTTTCTATAAGTTCTTAGGAATCATAATAAATTCTAGGAAGATAAATGTTATTAAATTTCTGGAAGAATCTCCTCTTCATGGTGAGTTTTCATGTTAACGTTTAATTATTCCTTCATCTGCTAAACTCGTCTTGATCTAAAGCAAAACACAGTGTAAAGAAAACAAATCACAGTATAGAAAACAGAAAAAGGTTATAAAGTAATACAAAATGCACTAAATAAAACGCAAGCTAACCATTCCCTCACAGCAAACTGTAGCAGAGTCTGGGTGGGCCTTTCCAAAAAGCTGAATGAATGGTTTTTTTAACCCCCCCTATAGAGTAGCTAGGGCTCTCTCACCTCAGTTCACTGTTGATTGACTTTAACTGACCTCTTCAGACTTATGTGTGACTCCTTAATTGAACTGTTCTAAATTCTGTCTGACTCACAATAGACAGAGCTGTGGTATCTTTTCAAGCTCTAATATCTAGTTAAAAGTAGAATACAAGTAAAACACAGTGCAAATAAAACAAATCACAGTATACAAAACAGAAAAAGGTTATAAAGTAATGCAGAATACAACAAATAAAAGGAAACCAACCTTTCCCTTACAGCAAACTGTAGCAGAGTCTGGGTCAGGCTTTCCAATAAAGCTCTGAAATGTTTTATTTTACCCCCTAAATAGAAGGTGTATTTCCTAGCTCCACCTCCTCAGTTCACAGATGATTAACCTTAACTGACCTCTTCTAACATATGTGTGACTCCTTAATTGACCTGTTCTAATTTCTGTTTGACTCACAAGAGACAGAGCTGTGGTGTCTTTTCAAGTTTTAGCATGCAGTTAAAAGCAGAATACTACAAGTAAAACACTGTGTAAATAAAACAAATCACAGTATACAGAACAGAAAAAAGAGTAATACAGAATACAACAAATAAAAAGCAAATGAAACTTTGCCTCACAACAAACTGTAGCAGAGTCTGGGTGAGCCTTTCCAGTAAAGCTCTGAAATGTTTTATTTTACCCCCTAAATAGAAGTTGTAGTTCCTAGCTCCACCCCCTCAGTTCACAGATGATTAACGTTAACTTATGTGTGACTCCTTAATTGACCTGTTCTAATTTCAGTCTGACTCACAAGAGACAGAGCTGTGGTGTCTTTTCAAGTTTTAATATGCAGTTAAAAGCAGAATACAAGTAAAACAGTGTAAAGAAAACAAATCACAGTATACAAAATAGAAAAAGTTTATAAAGTAATACAGAATACAACAAATATAAAACAAATTAATCTTTCCCTCAGAGCAAACTGTAGCAGAGTCTGGGTGAGCCTTTCCAGTACAGCTCTGAAATGGTTATTTTACCTTTAAATAGAATGTGTAGTTCCTAGCTCAGTTCACAGATGATTAACCTTATATGACATCTTATAACTTATTTGTGGCTCTAATTTCTGTCTGACACATAAGAGACAGAGCTGTGGTGTCTTCTCAAGTTTAATATGCAGTTAAAAGCAGAATACTGCAAGTAAAACACAGTGTAAAGAAAACAAATCACAGTATAAAAAATAGAAAAAGGTTATAAACTAATACAGAATACACCAAGTAAAAAGCAAGCTAACATTTCCCTCACAGCAAACTGTAGCAGAGTCTGGGTGGGCCTTTCCAGTAAAGCTCTGAAATGGTTTATTTTACCCCCTAAGTAGATGCTCTAGTTCCTAGCTCCACGGCCTCAGTTCACTTTGACTTTAACTGACCTCTTCAGACTTATGTGTGACTCCTTAATTGAACTATTCCAAATTCTGTCTGCCTCACATGAGACATAGCTGTGGTGTCTTTTCAAGCTCTAATATCTAGTTAAAAGCAGAATACAAGTAAAACACAGTGTAAGTAAAACAAATCACAGTATACAAAACAGAAAAACGTTACAAAGTAATACAGAATACAACATATAAAAAGCAAACTAACCTTTCCCTCACAGCAAACTGTAGCAGAGTTTGGGTGAGCCTTTGCAGTAAAGCTCTGAAATGTTTTATTTTACCTCTTAGATAGAATGTGTAGTTCCTAGCTCCACTTCCTCAATTCACAGATGATTAACCTTAACTGACATCTTTTAACTTATGTGTGGCTCCCTTATTGACCTGTTCTTATTTTTGTCTGACTCACAAGAAATAGAGCTATGGTGTCTTTTCAAGTTTTTATATGCAGTAAACAGCAGAATAGTACAATTAAAACACAGTGTAAAGAAAACAAATCACAGTATACAAAACAGAAAAAGGTTATAAAGTAATACAGAATACAACAAATAAAAAGTAAGCTAACCTTTCCCTCACAGCAAACTGTAGCAGAGTCTGGGTGAGCCTTTTCAGTAAAGCTCTGAAATGTTTTATTTTACCCCCTAAACAGAAAGTGTAGTTCCTAGCTCCACCCCCTCAGTTCACAGCTGATTAACCTTAACTGACCTCTTCTAACTTATGTGTGACTCCTTAATTGACATGTTCTAATTTCTGTCTGACTCACAAGAGACAGAGCTGTGGTGTCTTTTCAAGTTTTAATATGTAGTTAAAAGCAGAATACTACAAGTAAAACACAGTGTAAAGAAAATGAATCACAGTATACAAAACAGAAAAGGCTATAAAGTAATACAGAATACAACAAATAAAAAGGCAAACTAACCTTTTCCCCACAGCAAAGTGTAGCAGAGTTTGGGTGAGCCTTTCCAGTAAAACTCTGAAATGTTTTATTTTACTCCCTATATAGAAGGTATCATTTCTAGCTTCACGGCCTCAGTTCACTGTTGATTGACCTTAACTGACCTCTTCAGATGTATGTGTGACTCCTTAATTGAACTGTTCTCAATTATGTCTGACTCACAATAGACAGAGCTGTGGTGTCTTTTCAAGCTCTAATATCTAGTTAAAAGCAGAGTACAAGTAAAACACAGTGTAAATAAAACTAATCACAGAATACAAAACAGAAAAAGGTTACAAAGTAATACAGAATACAACATATAAAAATCAAACTAACCTTTCCCTCACAGCAAACTGGAGCAGAGTTTGGGTGAGCTTTTCCAGTAAAGCTTTGAAATGTTTTATTTTACCTCTTAAATAGAATGTGTAGTTCCTAGCTCCACCCCATCGATTCACAGATGATTAACCTTAACTGACATCTTCTAACTTATGTGTGGCTCCCTAATTGACCTGTTCTAATTTCTGCCTGACACATAAGAGATAGAGCTGTGGTGTCTTTTCAAGTTTTAATATGCAGTTAACAGCAGAATAGTACAATTAAAACACAGTGTAAAGAAAACAAATCACAGTATACAACACAGAAAAAGGTTATAAAGTAATACAGAATACAACAAATAAAATGCAAGCTGACCTTTCCCTCACAGCAAACTGTAGCAGAGTCTGGGTGAGCCTTCCTAGTAGAGCTCTGAAATGTTTTATTTTACCCCCTAAACAGAAGGTGTAATTCCTAGCTCCACCCCCTCAGTTCACAGATGACTAACCTTAACTGACCTCTTTTAACTTATGTGCGACTCTTTAATTGACCTGTTCTAATTTCTATCTGACTCACAACAGACAGAGCTGTGGTGTCTTTTCAAGTTTTAATATGTAGTTAAAAGCAGAATACTACAAGTAAAACACAGTGTAAAGAAAACGAATCACGGTAAACAAAACAGAAAAAGGTCATAAAGTAATACAGAATACAACAAATAAAAAGCAAACTAACCTTTCCCTCACAGCAAACTGCAGCAGAATCTTGGTGAGCCTTTCCAGTAAAGCTCTGAAATGTTTTATTTTATCCCTTAAATAGAAGGTGTAGTTCCCAGCTCCACCTCTCAGTTAACAGATGATTAACCTTAACTGACCTCTTCTAACTTATGGGTTCATATGTTTATAGGTTGGTACTGGGCTAGGGCCTATACAAGTCTAGCCATAACAATTCCCTGGATATTTCTTCCCATAATATTTACTTCCCTGGACCCCTGTCTAGCAGGGCGATGGATTTGATCCTCGTGGTGAATTTCCTATCTCACATCCAATAAAGGTTCCTTTTAATGAGGGCTAAGGAGGTACAGTCTGTTCCAGAATATGGGGAGTCTCTGGGTCAGGAACCTATCCCTCCAGCATGCTTTGTTCATTGTGATGATAAGGTTTAGATCTCTGGAGCATGTGGCTCTGAGGGATTGGGATTTCTTTAAGTGGAGCATGTCCAACAGCTTAGGGTTTGAGATGGCCTAGTATGTTTAGCAGAGATCACCTCTGAGTAGACGATATGCCACAGAGTATAGCTGGAGTTTTTTTAGATGGTCAGCATAGGGCATCTGCTTTAGGCCTGTGATTCCTTTAGTGAGGTATTTCTGCGGCCTTTCTAGCTGTTGCAGATGTCTTGTGAGGTACATACCAAATGGGGCATTGTACTGTATAATGGGTCTAATGAGGGATGAGTACAGTGGGACAATGACTTCCTTTTATCTGGATGAAAAGCCCTTAGTGATGAGGTGTGCCATATTGAAGGATTTCCTGACTGTTGTGGCAATGTGGTTATTGAAGGTGAGACCACTGTCCACCTGTGTCCCTAAGTCTGTCATCAAACTTTTGGTGTTTAGTGTATTGCCACTTATGTGGTAATTCATGGGTACATGGTTTTTCCCAAAGGGGATAACTATACATTAACCTTGAGTCCATGGCTCTGGCACCAAGCATCTGTTTCTGTAAGGCCCTATTGTAGAATATCAACATAATTTGGGGATTCAATAATGGCTCCTAGTTTGCAGTCATCTGCAAACTTTGTTAGCCAGAGAAGTAGATGCCAAACAAGAGCGGTCCCAGGACTGAACCCTGAGGCACTCCACTTGTCACATGTCTGGAGCTGGATTTGGATTCGGCTACTTTTACAGTCTGGGTTCTGTTAGTAAGCCAGTTGGCAGCCCATCAAGTGATGCAAGGGATTTATGCCCAGCCTAGTAAGTTTATCTATGATTTCAGATTGGGGGGTGGTGTCAAAGGCCTTGGCGAGGTCCAGTTAGGCTGTGGGGACTGCCTTACCCTCATCCACAGCTCTGGAGACTGATTTGAAGAAGTTAGTAAGGTTCAGGAGACAAGAGCAGCCCTTCACGAACCCAAATTGGATGGGGTCCAGTGTTTGAAGTTTGCCAAGGTCTTTGTTTATAAGTTTGTTTATAATTTCCATGATAATGCATTCCATGCCCCACTCTGGAATCATAGATAAACTAACTAGGCTGGGCATAAATCCCTTGCATCACTCTTTGGGTTGACAACTAGCTTACTAACAGAACCCAGACTGTAAAAGTAGCTGACTCCAAATCCAGCTTCGCTCCCCACCCTGCCCCCTATTCCATCCCGCCCCCAGTGGTCCTACCTTTATTACATTTACAAACCCCTCCCATCTTTCCAACAGCCAACCACAGCACTAACCCAACACTACCTCCTCCATCTTCCCACTACTATCACACCTCCTCAACTAACATGTACAGGCATACCTTACCTATGTTCACTGCATGCACTCTCCTTGCATATCTTGCATCCTACCAAAGCTCCATCATTCCCCCACTCAACCACTACTACTGTACTACTACTCACATCACCACTCATGCCTCACCCTAGATCAGCTCCCCTCCCACCAACTCAAGAACCATCCCTATGCACCCCCCACATATTCTACCAACTATATTACTCAAACATAAAGCATCCCTACAACTTAACATAGTAACCCTCTCACCATGCCTATTACCCACAGAGCACAATCATAAAGTTTCCCTAATAAACAAACACATTCAAAAACTAAGAAAACTAATAACCTCATGCATATCAAAACTAGTCCTAAGTGGAGACATCCACCCCAACCCTGGCCCTAACATCTCCAACCCCAATCCTCATAATCAGACTAGAAACCACAACTTCTCCCATATCACAGCCAATAGAAAGCCAAGTGACTTCCTTCTACTAAGCCTAAATATTAGAAGTATATCCAACAAAGTCCATGAACTCCATGCCACCATAGACTTGTACTCCCCAGATATAGTCATCCTGACAGAAACCTGGCTAAAACCTCACATTACCAGTGAGCAAATACTATGCTGTGGTGGTACAGTGGTAGCGTTGTTACCTCACAGCAAGAGGTTCTCCTGTTCGATTCTCGGTTGGGCTTCGGAGTGCCTTCTGTGTGGAGTCTTCATGTCCTCCCCGCAGTTGGGTAGTGTTCGAAAGACATGCGTACATAAATGGGCGTGCCTTCATTGAAGGTTGGGCGTCGAGCTGGCACCTTGGCGTTTCGTAAAAATCTACTGCCAATCATTAGCGGACCGGAGTTCCTCTGTGGCGACCCCTTATCGGGAAAAGCCAAAAGACAAACAACAACAACAACCAGTGAGCAAATACTCCCTACCGGTTACGGCATACTAAGAATAGACTGGCTAAACAAGAAAGGAGGCGGTGTAGCTATAATATTTAAACAGCATCTAAACATCCAGATCTTAAAATCATCAGCTCCACAAATAGGCAATGAAGAAATAACATATACCAACCTCAAAATAAACCAAAACAAAACCATCAACATAATTGGATGCTACTTCCCACCTGGCCAAAACATCCATCCACTAGAAAACCTCCTCAGCTGGTCTACCCACCATCTCCCCCAAAAACTATAATTTTAGGTGATTTCAATATTGACTGTCAATCCTGTTGGGGCAACCATCCAACCCATTATGTAAACCTTCATGGCTTCACCCAACTAGTCCCATCGCCAACCAGCATAAATAAAAACTCCAGCAAGCACACTACCCTGGATTGGATACCAGTCAGTAAGAGTCCCCAGTCATTTATAACAGGCTGCTTATCAGATAGCCTCAGTGATCACTCCCCAACATTCCTACTGAAAAAATACCTATACCAAGCTAAACCTGTCATCTACCTTCCAATACTTAAAAAACTAAACTTTAACCCACTCACATTCATCTCATCCCTCAAAGAATGTAACTGGCATCCTCTAAAGTGCCTCAGTCTTGATGACGCAGTTGAATTTTTTAATACTACCTTCCTAAGCATTCTTAATTACCATGCCCCCATAAGACTTTCCAGAACCAAAGCACAACCCTCCCATGGCTACAGAAAACCCCTAAGTCAGAAATGAAAAACATGGATAAAACCTGGGAGCACTGGTGCAAAACCAAAACCCCCTCAACTAGACAGAAATTCCTAGAACTATGCAGTTGAGTGAAAAAGCTAATAAAACAAGACAAATTCCAATACTACCAGTCTGCCTTAGACTCCTCCCAACACAGCTTCAAACAATTCTGGTCCTCCATAAACTCCATCTTCCACCCAGGTAAAGTCAGTACCCCTTCTCCTAACATCTCTCACTCCTCCGAAAATATTGCTACCTCATTCAGCACAAACTTCACACAAACCATATTATCACTAGCTAAACAACACAACCCCTTGCCCCTCCAACCCACACCTTCAACTAGTAATCTCCCCACTGCCTTCCCTTTTTCTCCTGTACCTACCGTCAACATAAAAAAAACCTCTTAACTAAACTTAAGCCCACCAAATTAGCAGCAGGCAACCTCCCAAGTGAATACCTACAAATCACAGCTGATGCTCTGGCCTACCCAGTATCGATCTTGATTAACCGATCTCTGTCAGAAAGTTACGTTCCCACACTGTGGAAAGTATCACATATAATTCCCCTCCACAAAGGCGGCCCCTCCACAGAACTAACCAATTACCGCCCCATAGCTATTCTCTCTCCACTCTCCAAAATACTAGAGAGATGCATACACTCTCAGGTCTCAGACTACCTCCTTACTAACAACCTCCTTTGCAATGCTCAGCATGGTTTCCATCCAAACCATAGCACCACCACTGCCTTACTGTCCTTTACTAACACTATCCTTCAGCATAAAAACAATGGCTATCTCTCCTCTGCTACTTTCCTAGACCTATCTAAAGCATTTGACATGGTCCCACACAAACAACTCATCGCTGTCCTCAATAACCTATCCTTCTCTCAATCAGTCACCAACTGGTTCCAGAGTTACCTGTCTGACCGCCAACAATCCGTTTTATGGCAGAATGACATATCTCCTCAACTACCTGTCTCCATAGGGGTTCCCCAAGGATCCATCCTTGGACCCCTACTCTTCTCTGTTTTCACCAATAATCTAGCCTCTGCCACCAAACATGGCACACTTCATACACACGCAGATGACTCAACCATCATCTGCTCAGCCCAGTCCCTACCCAAACTGCAAAAAGTCACACAGGAAGCCTTTTCCTCTGTTGAAACTTGGTTATCCAATGCCCAATTAATACTCAACCCAAACAAAACTAAACTACTCATCTTCCCACCCACCAAACGTATTCAAAACAACTCTCACTTTAACATCACAGCAAAAGACAACACCACTGTATACCCAACTGAACACACCAAATTGCTAGGAGTGGAAATAGACAATAAACTAAAACTTGACATTCACATATCCATGACCATAAAAAAGTCCACAAAAAAACTAGGAGCGTTATACAGAAATAAGCAACTTCTCACCAAAGCAGCAAAGATTTCAATAGCAAATTCCCACCTTATCTTCACCCTACTTTATGCCTCTCCAATATATACCAACCTAAGTCAATGCGATCTAAACAAGCTAGAGACCTTCTACAACAAAATCGCCAAATTCGCCACAGGGGCATCCTACCGTAGTCACCACTGTCTCTCACTTGCTGAACTGGGCTGGCTTGAACTCCCTCACCTCCTTCAATGGTATCAACTCTCACTCGCCCACAAACTAGTAAACCATCCACTAAATGTCCCATCCCTCCAGAATCCACTCCAACCCTATCGCACCACCAGACCACTAAGATCCACCAACAAAAATCACTTGCAGATCACTAAAGCCAATAACTCTGCTGGTGAAGCACTATTCTCTTGTGCCATAGCCAAATTATGGAACTCCCTCCCTCCCACAATTACCTCCGTACCATCATGCACCCACTTCAAAACTTTGCTAAAAGCACACCTAAAAACATGCTGGCTATGCCCTTGCAACTCCCACTCTAATATCACCCATCCCATCCAACCACTACCTTTCTTTCCACCCCACTAGCTACCTTGATTATAGCAAGCTCAGATGCTCATAAGCCTAGTACTTATTATACAGCAGGAACTTCTTATTGTTACATTTGTTAATGTCTGTTATGTACTTCGCAGATAAAGATTCTAGTTGTCTACTGATGTACTATGTTCTTCATCTGTAAATATGTTAGTAATTAATTGCTATGTTAATCAAATTGTTAATTGCTGTGTAATCCAATCTAACTACTGTTTGTTTATTTTAACTGTGGAGATTTTCTCCCCGGGCCTCCGCTGAAAATGGACCTACATCCAGTCGGACACTCCCAGTCAACAAATGTAAATAAATAAATAAATAGATAAATGCCCTTGCAGATCAGGCTCATCAGACTGATGGGACAGTAGTTCCCAGGATCCAAGGTGGATCCCCCCTTGTGGAGTGGGATAACTGTAGCTGTGTGCCACTCAATGGGCATTAAGCCTGAGGTGAGGCTATGATTAAACATGACACTTAGATGAGGTGCCAGTTCATTTTGTAGTTCATGTAGTACACAGCCCAGGATGTCATCTGGTCCCATGGATACTGTATTCATAGCTTTGGAGAGTGCGGTTTCTACCTGTGTGGCCAAGATTATCAGAATTTGGCACTCTTTTGATATTGAGATGGGCCATTTAGGGGGTGAGAGGGGGTGAAGTTGGCACTAAATCGATCTGCCAGGATATTGGCAATATCCTTGTGATCAGTGTATTTAATGCCATTTATAGGTTGTTTAGTGCCTATGATTAATTTCTCCTTATTAACAAGGAGAGTTGAGTGCTTGTATCAGTTTAAGGCTTCCTAGTGCTTTCCAGCACGTTCTAGAGCAAAACATGCTGCAAAGGTAAGGGAAAATAGCTCTTATATTTTACAAAAAAGCACCTAAACAGGCATGTCTAAGGGTCAGCTTCCGGTGATTTCTCCTGTTCTGGAAAGGTTGGTTTGCTTTTTATTTGTTGTATTTTATATTGGTTTATTGCCTTTTTATATTTTGAGTGCTGTGATTTGTTTTCTTTACCTTGTGTTTTGCTTGTGTTCTGCTTTTAACTGCATATTAAAACTTCAAAAGACACCACAGCTCTGTTTCTTGTGAGTCAGGCAGAAATTAGAAATGATCAATTAAGGACTCATGCATAAGATAGATGAGGTCACTTAAGGTTAATCATTTGTGAACTGAGGGGGTGGAGCTAGGAACTAAACCTTCTAGTTAAAGGGTAAAATAAAACATTTCAGAGCTTTATTGGAAAGGCTCACCCAGACTCTGCTACACTTTGCTGTGAGGCAAAGGTCGGTTTGCTTTTTATTTGTTGTATTTTGTATTGGTTTATTGCATTTTTATATTTTGAGTGCTGTGATTTGTTTTCTTTACCTTGTGTTTTGCTTGTGTTCTGCTTTTAACTGCATATTAAAACTTCAAAAGACACCACAGCTCTGTTTCTTGTGAGTCAGGCAGAAATTTTTCCTCACTCCCACCCTGTCACTGTTGTGTTCTTAAATGCCACTTTCTTTCTAGCTGCATGCCTCTTATGTTAATTTGACCATTTATCTCATTCCTCTCTGCTTTCACTGGCTTGTGTGAGTAAGCACAAAATTATCATATTGTAAAATCACTCCCCTTCAACTATTTAAATGTATTGGCTATTCTACTGTATTCCATAGTGCCGGAATACAAAAGTGATCACCCCCTTTCAATCTATCTTGCTGTATTAAAAATAGTGACTCTCCGCTAAAACTTAACTTTTTAGACAGGTAAAACTTGTTACCTTCTTTCATATCTAACTTCTCTAGTGCACACTGCAATGTTTAGGATAAACCATTTTTTTTCATCTTATCTTTAAGCATCCCTGTGACTAGCACTTGCTCTAATACCTGCTGGAAAGCACTAGGAAGCCTTAAAATGATACAAACACTCAACTCTACTTATTAATAAGGAGAAATTAATCATAGGCACTAAACAGCCTATAATTGCAAAGTACCTTGCTGAGGTAAGGGAAAACAGCTCCTGTACTTTAAAAAAAAAAAAGCACCAAACCAGGCATGTCCAAGGGTCAGCTTCCGTTGATTTCTCCTGTGCACCTGGTGAATCTGGGCATACTGGGGCAATGCAGCAATTGCCTCATGTACACAGACAATCCTCTCCTCCTACCACCCAACACTGCAAACTGTGAGAGATGCACTTACATAGCCAAACTGGAAGGAAAGCTCTCTCCACCCAAGATTGTGCTAGACAGTCAAGAGGAGAAGATTAACACCCACACTACACCTCAAGCAACACATAGCCCTTCTAAACTCACACCACCAACACCCACACATGGCAACACTAAATCCACATATGCAGAGGCCCTTAACTGTAATCTGCCCAAGCAACAAAGACCTCTGAAACTGAAACGCAAGCAAACACCAATCACAGCCAAAGTGTCACATAGCTCACAACACCAGTGTGCCACCCAGCAACAGCCCCTAAGGCATGACAATGCACCTAACACTTTAGTCATAGGTGACTCTATAGTCAGACACACTGATGTCCCACTCACCAGGCTGAAAAAGGAGAAAATTGCAGTGATCTGCCTGTCGGGTGCCAGAATCCGCCACATAACTCATGCACTCAAGTCACTCGACAACAAGTACAAATATGACTCTGTCATTGTCCATGTTGGAGTGAATGTCTTTTTACGTACCTCCCTAGACTACATGAAAAGAGACATGGAAGAGCTCTCGGATCATGTGGCCCAAGCAGATATGACCCTAGCCCTGAGTAGCATCCTGCTTTCACCCAGAATGAAACCACAATATAAGGACAAAATGATTGACTTCAACAATTGGCTAAGCTTCTGGTGTCATTCAAAGGGGATCCAGTATCTGTCTGCTGGGAAGACATGATTGACAAACCATGATGCTTTGCCAGAGATGGTCTGCACCTGTCACCCTTGAGATTCAGGTTACTGGCTAAAGCTCTTGCCACCCCTATAGTGCCTTTTTTAGGCAAGGTTCAAAGGATAAAACCACCACCAAACCAGGATCGAAACACTAAAGGTGGAGGAGTGTCCATATTCACCAAAGATATTCACACCACCAGGTTAGTTGCTCAACACAATGCGTCTGAAATTCTCCAGGCACAACTAACACTATGTAAGACTGCAATCCAAATTGTAGCTTGCTACAGATCCCCCACCATGCCTCACAATTCTTACTACACCTTTCTAAACATACTGGAAAATATTAATATAAAACCACACACCCTAATGCTGGGTGATTTCAACTACCCTGCCATTAACTGGGAAAACTACTCGTGCACCAACACCTCTATCCAACAGTTCTTGGAATTCATAAATTCCAATGCCCTGGATCAACTAATCCATAGTCCCACCAGGGGCTCCAATATCCTAGACCTGGTCATTACCAACATGGGAAATCGATGCTCCATAGCTATGGTCACCCCCTTGTTGGTCAGGTTAGACCATAAGCTAATCATCCTTAACATCCACATCCCACCCCCACCCTCCAGTAAGGAAACCTCCATAAAAAACTTCTCCAAGGCCAACTTCATGCTACTCAAGTCAGAAGTTACAAACTTCATGACACCCATGCAGACGGGAACTGAAAGTTTGACTGCTGAGTCCTAACTAAAGCATTTTATGAGCACATCCACTCATGCATGAATCGTGCCATCCCAAATAGAACCAAGATGCTCTCCTCCAGAAAAAGGAAGCCAATCTGGTGGTCCCCTGCCAAAAAAAACTTTACAACAAAAGGAAAAAACTGTTGCAGAAAAGAGGAAAATCCCAGGATGCAAAAAATTCCCTTACCAGCCTCAGTAAAAAGCTGAGATCCCTCATAAAATCCTCCAAAGCTAGTTACGAAAATAAAATTGCCAAAGATTCCAAAGACAACCACAAGGCATTCTATAACTATGTCAAGAATCTAAATGGCAATGCTCAGATCTGCTCTGAGCTACAACAGAATGGCATTAAATATACTGATCCCAAGGATATTGCCAATATACTGGCAAATTGATTCAGTGTCAACTTCTCACCCCCCTCTCACCAACTAAATGGCCCATCTCAATACTGGAAGATAGCCAAATTCTGGTAATAATTGCCACACAGGTAAAAAAAAACGCACTCTCCAAAGCTCAGAATACAGCATCCATGGCACCAGATGACATCCCGGGCTGTGTACTACATGAACTACAAAATGAACTGTCACCTCACCCAAGTGTCATGTTTAATCATACCATCACCTTAGGCTTCGTCCCACTGAGTGGCTCACAGCTGCAGTTATCCCACTCCAAATCCAACTCCAGACAAGTGATAAGTGGAGTACCTCAGGGTTCAGTCCTGGGACCTCTCTTGTTTGGCATCTACTTCTCTGAAGTACAGGCCAACACTAAGGGAATCTGGCTAACAAAGTTCACTGATGACTGCAAACTGGGAGCCATTATTGAATCCCCAAATTATGTGGATACTCTACAAAAGGGCCTTTCAAAAACAGATGCTTTGTGCCAGAGCCATGGGCTCAAGCTCAATGCCAAAAAATGTATAGTTAACCCCTTTGGGAAAAAAACATGTACCCTTGAATTATCACATAGGTGGCAGTACACTAAACACCGAAAGTGTGATAAGAGACTTAGGGACACAGGTGGACAATGGTCTCACCTTCAATAACCACATTGCCACAACAGTAAGGAAATCCTTCTATGTGGCACACCTCATCACTAAGGGCTTTTCATCCAGAAAAATGGAGGTCATTGTCCCACTGTACTCATCCCTCATTAGACCCATTATAGAATACAACGGCCCATTTGGTATGTATGTCTCAAGACATCTGCAACAACTGGAAAGGCCGCAGAAATACCTCACTAAAAGAATCACAGGCCTAAAGCAGATGCCCTATGCTTACCGCCTTAAAAAACACCAGCTATACTCTGTCGCATATCGTGTACTCCGAGGCAATCTCTGCTTAACATACAAGGCCATGCCAAACCCAGAGCTGTTGAACATGCTACACTTAAAGAAATTCCAATCCCTCAGAGCCACACACTCCAGGGATCTAAATCTTGTCATCACAATAAACAAAACATGCTGGAGGGATAGGTTCCTGACCCAGAGACCCCCCAGACTCTGGAATAGGCTGCCCATACATGTCAAGCAGAGCGCCTTTTTGGCCCTCTTCAAAAGGAACCTTGATGATTGGATGGGAGAAAAGAAATTCACCTCGGGGATCACGTCAGTCACCCTGCTAGACAGGGGTCCAGGGAAGTAAATAGTGTGGGAAGAAATAGCCAGGGAATTGTTATGGCTAGGCTTGTATAGGCCCTAGGGGTGATAGCCTAGTACCAACCTATGAAACTATGAACCTATGGTGAATTTCAGATGCATTGTGTTGGGCGACTAGCCTGGAGGTGTGAATATCCTTGGTGAATATGGACACTCCTCCGTCTTTAGTGTTTCGGTCTTGGTTTGGTGGCCGAAAAGTGGGGTAAGAGTTGTAGCCTGGTATTGCAGGGGTGCTGTCTGGAGCCTTGAACCAGGTCTCAGTTACTGCACAGATATCAATGCTCTACATTTTTAGAAGTGCCTTGAGAGAGTGCATTTTTTGGTTTCGACTTCTAGCATTGAGTAGCATTACCTTCAGATTTTGCATGCTTGTATCTGTTATGGTGGTGGTTTTGTCCTTTGAACCTTGCCTAAAAAAGGCACTATAGGGGTGGCAAGAGCTTTCACCAGTAACCTTAATCCCAGGGGTGACAAGTGCAGACCATCTCTGGCAAAGCATCGTGGTCTGTTGACCATGTCATCCAAGGCAGACAGATACTGCATCCCCTTTGAATGACACCAGAAGCTTAGCCAATTGTTGAAGTCAATCATTTTGTCCTTATACTGAGGTATCATTCTGGGCGAAGGCAGGATGCTACTCAGGGCTAGGGTCATACCTGCCTGGGCCACATTATCTGAGAGCCCTTCCATGTCTCTTTTCTTGTAGTGCAGTGAGGTACATCTCAAGTCATTCACTCGAATATGGACAATGACAGTGTTGTATTTGTACTTGTTATGGAGTAACTTGAGTGCATGTGTTATGTGATGGATCCTGGCACCCAACAGGCAGCTGACTGTAATTTTCTCCATGTTCAGCCTGTTGAGTGGGACATCAGTGTGCCTGACTATAGAGTCACCTATGACTAAAGTGATGGGTACATTGTCTTGCCTTAGGGGCTGTTGTTGGGTGGCACACTGGTGTTTTGAGCTATGTGTCACTTTGGTTGTGGCTCGTGTTTGTTTGCATTTCAGCTTCGGAGGTCCTTATTGCTTGTGCAGGTTAATGTTAATGGACTCCGCATATGTCGGTTTAGTGTTGCTATGTGTGGGTGTTGATGGTGTGGGTTTTGAAGGGCTATGTGTTGCTTGAGATGTAGTGCAGATGTTAACCTTCTCCTCTTGACTGTCTAGCATAATCTTGGCTGGAGAGAGCTTTCCTTCCAGTTTGGCTATGTAAGTGCATCTCTCACAGGTTGTAATGTTGGGTGGTAGGAGGAGAGGGTTGTCTGTGTACATGAGGCAGTTGCTGCATTGCCCCAGTATGCCCAGATTCACCAGGTGGACAGCTTTTAGTGCTACTACTGAGAAACCAGCTACTTCTCAGGGAAAATTTGAAAAGCAGACTTTCTGGCAACTGGAATTCTTTAACCATACCATGTTGTGCTGCACAATGCAAAAAATGCACAAACACATGCATTTTTAAGCCAGGAAGTTGAAAGGGATAGAAATCAGCCCAAAATGGCTAAAATTGCAATTTCAGAGCTGAAAACCACTCATCTAGTGTTAGACAGGCAGTACAATGCTCACCACTCCCACTAGTAAGCAGTAGGACTTCCTTCTACCACAGCAACGTCTGGATAGCTCTGAACACAGAAAATAAAGTCCTGAAACCAGCAAAGCCTGGGATCTGGACTATACTAGCTAGGAAAGGCAGGAAACGAGCAAACAAGATAGTATTTTTTTTGTTTAAAACAGGCTAAACAATGCAATAATACACTAAATTAAACATAGAAAAGGCTAACGCACTTGAGTGTGTAACCCTAAACAGTAAATCAATTAAAACTCTACAAAATTATCAATTTAAAACTTTTTAAATGAAGCAAGGCAAGTGCACAACTCATAAATGATTTAAGATGCAGTAATACAGCAGACTAAGTAGCTAGTCTACATATACAGAAAAGTCTATATATACAGAAAAGCAGCTAAAACACACTAAAACAATTCAGATGCAGTGCAACCTAGAGCACTGAGTTGTAGCAATATTAAGGCAAATACAGTTTTAATAAATGCACTAAAATATACTCTATATTTCCAAAATGTTTGAGAAGGACAGTCAGAAAACAAGGATATTCAGACAATTTTTTAAGAAAGGGAGAAAGAAGGAACAGAAGGAAAGAAACTAAGTGGCTTGGCCTTCTCAGATGTTCTCTCTGTATTAGGTAGAATGAGCTAATGACACTAGACTGGGAGGAGTGTCCAAGACCAAATTTAGAGTAGGAGTGGGCACCTGCAAGGCCAGCAGGTATAAAACAAGATGCCAATAGTGAGGGAGCATAGGAGAAAACACTATAGAAATGTTTATCACAAGTGAGCCAATAGTTATGAAATACAGTACAAGTATGTAGTATACAATACAATTGCTATAAATATCTAAAACAAGCAATAACTACTACAAATAAGCAAAAAACAACAGGCTACTTATTGCTATATATCACAGATCAGCTGCTCCTCCTCAGATAGCTCTGTGTCTAATGGCTGAAACACTCAAGTTAACTTCTTAACAGAAAGTTGAAACAACTTTAAAAAAGCTCGAAAGAACAAATGAGGTGCTTTCTCCAAGCCATAGCTCTGCAACCCAACTAGACAATGACCGTAAAGACTAAACTCTCACTGACGTGGGGGATGGTCTTTGCTAACTAAGATGGCCTGGACAATGAGCTCAGAAAACAGCCTCTAACAAACAACTAAGGCCACAACACAATCAGGAATATGCAGAATATTACAGCTACTACCTAAACAATTTTAGGCATGACACACTGCAGAAATGTTTATCACAAACACAATCAAGAATATGGACAATATTACAGCTATGACCTAAACTTATGTGTGACTCCTTAATTGACCTGTTCTAATTTCTGTCTGACTCACAAGAGACAGAGCTCTGGTGTCTTTTCAAGTTTTAATATGCAGTTAAAAGCATAATACAAGTAGAACACAGTATAAAGAAAACAAATTGCAGTATACAAAACAGAAAAAGGTTATAAAGCAATATAGAATACAACAACTAAAAATCAAATTAATGAATATAACAAAGTTAGTTAAGAAGAGAAATTGAAGTCAAACATGAAATTCATCAAGCATTCCCAATGCATACAATACTTTGTTGGTTTGGTGATAAATGGTGTTAAAGAAAAACTAGAATGATATAATTATGAAGCAAACTTGATTTACACAGAGGGCACAAACTGCGCTTTCATATAAGTGCTTCATCAGAATAACAACACTAAACACATCCAGCACTCTTAAATATCCCACCCTTAAAACCCTAACCAATAAAAGTAACAATCTTTGTTTTGGAATGTTTGCATAGGGACCTTGGGGGGGGGGACCCTGGGAAGATCTGTTAGAAACCAAGTAGCTGAGGTGACAACTGAGGCTCAATGCTACTTCCCCCCTGGGTTTGAATGAAAGTACCTCTACAGCTAGCATTTTAAAGTTGAAATCATATGTGGTATGATTCCACATATATTTCTTAGGCTATCAACCTGTTTTAATATATGTATATATGTTAGTTTACTTTTATGAAAATCATTTTTATGAATTGTATGCATTTGAATTAGTTTTGATATAAATTTATTAATTTATATTATTAACATCAAATGTTTAAATGCATTGTGAGGCTCTAGTGTTTGCTGGGTCATATTTAACATCACTTTTTTAACATAGTATGGGTTAATGTATTTGTTATTTTCATTGGTTAAGGTTTTATGGGTAGGGTATTTAAGAGTGCTGGATGTGTTTAGTGTTGTGATTCTGATGAAGTACTTATACAAAAGTGCTTAATCTCTGTTCTTGTGGACAAATAAATTCTTTGGATATTTAATACAGTGTTGCTGTTTTCTGTTCCTTGATCCATTCTGTTACTGTGTGGTTTGTGCCTTCTGTGAGCTTTTGTGTTTGGTTCTACAGTTTTGATTTACACAGACTTTGTACAATTGCCTAAAATTATTTGTTATACAGATGACACAATTAAAATTGTTATAAACAAGGTATTGGTAAGCATTGTCACTAAAGAGTTATAGTTTCTTCTGAGGAAGGTTGGATTAGATTTAAGTAGAGAAAAAGTAAAGGATTTGGAGAAATAAAGAAAACAGATGGTATATATTTCACTAGGCATAAAACTGAAGTATTAGGCTTAAATTTGAAAGTAGACCAATTAAAATAAAAGAAAGGATTGATTTAATAGAAGACATAAATGATTTAATTGATGCATGGAAATAATATGACTTATTTCAGAAAAATATTTCCTTAGTACATTTGGTGATATTCAGATGTTTGGCGTTCTAGATTAAATCTTGCAAAAAGAGGTACAGTACATATTAGAAAAATAGAAGGCTTTGGGTTTAATAAGTCCAGTAATTTTTTAATTTTGTTTATTTTTTCACTTTTATAGGGGGAGGGGCTAATTGCATTTATTTTGGGCATTGAACGTTATCACTATAAAGAAAAAAGATGTTGTGACTAAAATATTAAGTGTAAAGTATGAACACGTTCAAAATGATACAATCCAAGTACATGTAACAATGAAAATTTAATGAAAAACTGTTGAATCATCATCATCATCAACAACAACCTTGTTTATTCCATTTCTACATGGAGTCATGATTTTGTGTCAATTGTTGCCATTTCTCTCTCTTCAGTGTCACTCTCTTAAGTTCATCAGCACTCATCCCTGACTCTCACGGGTGTTCTGTCACAAAATCCATCCACCTCTTTGCTGGATGCCCTCACTTCCTTTGACCTCCTTCCTATCTGTCACAAATTTCTTCATCAGATTGTCTTCTGTTTTCTGCGCATGTTCCTGAACCACCATAATTTGTTTTCTTTGATCTTTTCTGCAATTGGAACTATTTTGGCTTCTACTCTTATGTCCTCATTTCTTCACCTGTCCCATAGTGTGCATCCTATGAACCATCTCAGGCACATCATCTCCATCACCTCCAATCACACCATTGTTTTGTACACCTTAGGTTTCAGCTTCTTTAGCAGTCTTCTGTCATATACTACACCTGACACTCTGTGCCAGTTCGCTGCAGCCTCTCTGCTTCTAGCTTTGACCTCCTCATTTAGATTTACGTTTTCCTCAACCACCCTCCCAGATACTTGAAGCTGTTAACCTGTTACACTATTTTCTCTTCTATCTCAGTTCTTAGCTTCTTCTGATTTTCCCATTTGTTGACATTACAATTGACTTATCTGTACTCAGTTTCATCCTGTGTGCCTTCAGTTTTGCATTCCATTCCTCTATCCTTTGTTAAAGTTCTTGATCAGAGTCTGCCTGTAGTAACACATTGTCTGCTGATCTGTCCCCTTCAACTTGATTGCTAATGTAGTCCAGCACCGGTATGAACAGCAGTGGGCTCAGAGGTGAACCCTGAAACACATCCACACCCACTAGGAACCCCTTTGTGAGACAGAATACTGTTCATACTTGAGTCATTTGGTCCTTGTACATAGCCTGCAGTAATTCTACCAAATTTTCTGGGACTTTGAACCACCACAGGACTGCCCAAATCAGCTTTCTTGGGACCTTGCCATATACTTTCTCCAAGTCTAGGAATGCCCAGTTGAACTCTTTCCTCCTCTCTAGCTTCTTTTGAACTATCTGTCTCACTGCAAACATGGAGTCAGTTGTGCTGCATCATGATCTGAATCTGAGCTGCTCATCTCCCTTCCTACTTTCTACTACTATGTGCATCCAGTTATCAGTCACCCTGCCCAGAACTTTCATGCAGTGTGATAGGAGTTTGATACCTCTGTACTGATGAGAGTTGTGAATGTCCCATTTGTTCATGAGCACTGGCACTAATATGCTTATTTTCCAGTTATCTGTGATACTCCTTAATCTCCAAAAAATGAGTACTTCTACAAAGAATATTAAAGTCTACCTTTTTCCACCAAATGCAATAGTAAAACTGGATAGAGACAACAACCACCAAAGCTGTAGAAAACACTTTAGTAACAGGTAAGCGCTTTTGTATTGCACTTCATCAGACCATATCACATACTAAAAAACAATGCTTAAAATAGCAGAATGCAATACCAGTTAACCAATCATTAAATGCAAACAATTAGTGCAGCAAACTCCTTGATTTCAGGTAGGGTTTTAAAGGCACACTCTCATTCAGACCAAAATCTTTATGTGCCTGCAACATTATGATCCACCTAAGCTCTTCATATTCTATTTTATCTAAAAGACTCCCTCCCCTAACACTTTCAAATATAAGGCTCACTATCATAAACTCAAATGTGTGACCTGGATTCATTTTATTATGTTTGTTGAGTGCATTGGTCTGAAGATCCCTCCTAATGTCTCCTACATGTTCCAAGATCCTATCTTTCAATTTTCTACTGGTCATACCCACATAAAAACAGGGACATTTTTTGCACATAGCTAAATACACTAAATTAATGCAAGTTCATTCAGCAAGAAGTCTACCCGATATCTAATTTCTGTGGTGGGGTGAGCAAAGCTATCTTTCTTAGAAATGAAAGAGCAGGCTTTGCATCCTCTACAGGGAAAGGTTCCTGACCTGATAGAGAGTTTCATCTTCTTATTTTTAGCTCCATAACATAACCTCTATTTCAATGATCTTGCATTTTTAAACGTAAAAGAAGGTTCTGATGCAACAATATTCTTGATCTTTTCATTAACTAACAACACTTGCAAATTCTTTCTGACTATATCACAGACTATTCCACTGCCACTTGCATAGGTCAGTTTTAACCTTGGTTTTTGATCAATAGCAACATCACTCTTTATCAAACCTAGAGTATCAGAAAAAAGAGGTCTCCCAAATGTCTCCCTCAAGCCTTAACTTGATTATGAGTTTTCAATGCTTCCCTTTCTCTATAACCTCTCTGAATAAACCAGGTTTAGTATGTAGCCTGGAAACTCTTAAAACTGGCTCTTCATTGAGCTGTTTAAAACAAATTGAGGATGTATGCTTGAATGATGAAGTTTATTATTTCTCCAAGATTTCTTGAATAATCTCATGCCAAAATTCCCCCAGTCATCTTTATATACATTAACATCTAAAAAATCCAGACTAGAGACAGATAAATTGGCCATAAATCTCAAAAAGTCTGTACTAGTATTCAACAACTCAATAAAATCTAAAAGACCTTGCTCATCACCTTCCCATAATAGGAAGACGTTGTCAACAAATCTTTTATAAAGTACAACGTTTCTCCCATAACAAGCATTTTTATAGACAAACGTATCTTCCCAATATGCCATTGTTAAGTTGGTGTAGCTATTGGTACATGCTGTGCCCATAGCTATGCCCAACTTTTGCAGGAAGTAGTTATCTTTATACATGATAACATTTATTCTCCAAGATCATGCTTAACAAAGAAACAACTAAATCACATTCCATCCCTGAATTAAAAAAATGCCTGTAACCCATATTCATTGGGAATGACCGTAATCAAGGTCTTCACATCTAAGGTCACCATCAACAGGTCACTTTTTCTGGTAAACTTATCCACAAAGCTAAATAGGCTACTCAAAAAAATCTTCCATATCCTTCAGTACAGCCGGGGTGTGAACTAGAGCCTTGTTTAACCTGTCCTCCACGTAGATGGTAACTGCTCAGTTATCCATCCTTGTCCAGACACTATCGGCCCCATTGCAGGTGATGTACAATGCTTATGAACGTTGGGGAGTCCATGCATTATTGGTATTATGGGATGCTCAATTGAAAAATATGAATAAAGGTCGTAACCCATTTTACCTGAAATCAACATTTCATAAAGGTCACTATTAAAGATATTAATAATTCTTTTAACATCTTTCAGACTAATGGGAGAATAAACATCATCAGCCAAATGATCCAACATGGCATTATCATAAAAAACTTCATCCATTACAACAACTGCACCATCCTTATCTGCAGGGCGTATGCAAATAGATTCATTCTCACTCAGAAATATTAAAGACAACATTTCTTCCTGGCTAAAATTATGAAAATGTTTACTGCGCTTCACTTCATTAAAAGTTAAAGCAAAAAGATCCATCTCACAAACATTCAAAAAAGCAAGCAGAAGTGGGTGTAATACTGGATTCAAGAGGCTAGGCTTCTTGAAACCTTTTGTCTCATTTGTACATCCATCAAACAAAATTTGAAGCATTACATTCCTGGTAAAATAATGTCACTGCAATAAAACATCACTAAAAATATACCTACTCAAATGTATAAAATATAAACTCTTCTTCAGCAAACATAACTGCTGAGTGGTCAGACCACAGAAGAGATATTATGCACAAGTGAAAATGAAGTGTCTCTAACATTTAAAACATTATCAGTACTTAACTGTTCACTGGCTTTTGCCAGAGTGTCCATCAACTGAATATCCAAGGAAACAATGGTAGAAATGGATACTGGCAAGGTTACAGCTTCCCTTTCCTTTTCATATGTAGCATTCCCCATTTGCTGCTGTCCAAGACACGTCTCTTTGGTCTTCCTCGACTGCTTGATCTCGACTGCTTCCTCTACCACTTCAATGGAGCCACAAGAACTGTAAGTCCCTCATGTTTTGTTCCTTCAAAATTTAAAGGGACCTTGTATCCTGGTTGCTTGGGTCTAACATCACCTGTGCCCTTACTCATTCCTTCTAAGGGACATAAGTTTGTGTTCAGACTCCCATGCACATTCTTAAATGCAAGAGAGTTGTTAACTTGTGGCATGACTTCTTTAGTGCCTAAAGCATTCACAGTATTCTGACTGGATTATTCAGTACTGGATTCAGAGGCTTGAGAGCTACTCACATTGCTAGCATTTACATTATTATTATTGTTCCCAGGGTTGCTTTTGGGCCACACAAAAATGTTGCCACTATAAAAGTCATTGTAGTCCCTCATTAATTTAGGTTTCTTCTGTTGCTGAAGTCTCGCTCAAACTCAGAGATATTATTTAACATGCAATTCACTTCTGCAACACAAATGTCTTGGTGGAAGGTGTCTGTAATATCACCAAGCTCTTTTTCAACATCTTTCAACAACTCAGCTTCTAAGGTGTTAGGGGAGGGAGTTTTTTAGATAAAACAGAATATGAAGAGCTTAGGTGGATCTTAATGTTGCAGGCACATAAAGATTTTGGTCTGAATGACAGTGTGGCTTTAAAACCCTACCTGAAATCAAGGAGTTTGCTGCACTAATTGCATTTAATGATTGGTTAATTGGTATTGCATTCTGCTATTTTAAGCACTGTTTTTTAGCATGTGATATGGTCTGATGAAGTGTAATATGAAAGCACTTACCTGTTATTCAAATATTTTCTACAACTTTGGTGGTTGTTGTCTCTATCCAGTTTTACTATACTCCTTAATCTCCACAGGAGACATTTCTCCATGATCTCATCCAACATCTTTATCATATTTGCAGTAATTCTACAAATGAAAAACACAAATCAAATAACAATGGCCACAACCAGGAGATAAAAGCAAATATTTATTCATCTCTAGTGCCTTGACAAAACACCTTCAATGAGTAAAACACAAGTCATGAGACCAACAATAAACAATGTATAGAAAAGCTAATTAAAATTCAAATAAAATTATACCTTAATTAGAAAAAAAAAAAATCCATCAATTAATTAAATATTTCCAATTACATTAATTGTTTAACTCCCCAGGTACCAAAGTATTATATTTCAAAATAAATAAAGCTTCCTTATGTAACAGTTTATCTTTAGGGTAACATTTTCACCCGATTTTATTTTATCTATTCCAAAATATAGATTATATATAGATATAGATATAGATCTATTCCACCTCCTTTGGCAAAGATCATGGAAAAATGCATCCATAGGCAATTGCTAGACCACTTAATTCAAAATAACTTACTGTCCAGCTGTCCACATGGTTTCAGACCTTCCCACAGCACTACTACTGCCCTCCTTTCCTTTACTGACTGTATTAACAAAAACCGTAACTACAATATGCTTTCTTCTGCACTATTTATCGATCTGTCCAAGGCATTCAATATGGTAAATCACCAAATACTTATAAATATCCTCAAATCCCTGTCACTAGATGCGCTCACTATAAAATGGTTCCAGTCCTACTTAGATAACAGACAAGAGGCAGTGCTTTGGCACAACATTCTATCTACCCACCTGCCCATTAACCTTGGCATCCCTCAAGGGTCCATATCAGGACCCCTCCTTTTCTCCATATTTATCAGTCACCTTCATCTAGCAATCCCCCAAGCTACATGCAAACAATGCGCAGACGATTCCACACTTATATGCTCAGCCACATCCACTTCTGAACTTCACTCCCTTACCCAAAAGGTATTTAATATAGTAGAACAATGGTTTACACAGTGTTGCCTCCTCTTGAACCCCCCAAAAACTAAACTCCTCCTTTTTAATCCTACTCACAAGTCCTCTCCAATAGATTTCTCAGTTACATCCACTAATAGTACTCTCATATCACCAGACTCAACTACAGAACTACTTGGTAGCACCATTGACAACAACCTTAACTTTGACATCCATATCAACAATACTATAAAAACTGTTAACAAAAAGTTAGGCTCTCTCTACAGGATCAAACCATTCTTTTCACCTACAGCCAGAACAACTATTGCTCATGCTCATCTAATCTCTACACTCCTTTATGCCTCATCCATATATACTAATCTATCTAAAAATAACCTTAACAAAATGGAAATTTCCTACAACAACATTGCCAGATTTGCTACAGACAACCCATTTAGAACCCACCATTGCTATAATCTAAAGCAGCTAGGATGGCGTGAACTACAGAACCTGCTTAAATTCTACCAACTAACCAATGCCCATAAGACTCTTTACCAACCTTCCAATACTCCTATACTATCTAACCTCATCACCCCCCCATAATAATCTGAAGTCCTTATGCTCATCACATAAACTTCTTGTAAATACCTCTAAATCTAATAACAGCACTGGAGATTCTCCCTTCTCTAATACTGTTGGAAAATCCTGGAATCTTCTTCCCAGTGAACTTTCCTCACTTTCCTCTATATCACTCTTCAAAAACAGACTGAAACTTTTCCTCTGAACACACTGGTTATGCCCCCGTACTAAACCTGACTAATCATCTATCTCTTCAAGTGAGGCTCTGCCTACCCTTTACTTCTCATTAACATGTTCTACTTTCCTTATTGTGTTTATATTACCCTATCGTACGATTTAAATAGCGAACACTATTTCATTGTACCTAAAATATCTAAACCACAAAATATTGAACATACAGAACAGCGAATTTTTTTCCCAGGGAAAAAATTTTCTGTTCCGAAACACAAACACACAACACAAGCACACACATACACTTAACAAAACCATAACTCTAACCCTACACTACTACCTATCCACTCACCTTAACCCAACCCTAACCTTAAAGTTCCTAACTACAGCACACTCACCTTACCCACTCCCTAACCCTAAATTCCCTAACTACTGCACATTCACCTTACCCACTCCCTAACCCTAAAATCCCTAACTACTGCACACTCACCTTACCCGCTCCCTAACCCTAAAGCCCCTAACTACCGCACACCCACCTTACCGCTTCCTAACCTTAAAGTCCCTAACTATTGCACACTCACCTTACCTGCTCCCTAACCCTAATGTCCCTAACTATGAGACACTCACCTTATCCTGATCCATTCCCACACTTACCTTAACCCAGTCCGTAACCTCCATTTGCATACTTACCTTACCCCAGTCCGTAACCTTCCCACCACAGTAGAGTAAATAGCGAAGCCATGGAATGGACAACCAAAATCTTACCCTAGGTAAGATTTAGAAGTCCCGTGGATTCGCTATTTTGAATTTTCGACAAAAACTGGTTGATATTATAGCATTCAAAGTTTAAAAACTTCAATATTATAATATAGACCCTCCTTATTAACTACAATTACTGTTTCCCTCTACTTTACATTATTTTCATCCTCTGTGGATACTTATTATTGGGACAACTCTTTATTAATATAATTATACAATAAGCTGCCTTCTTTGTTATATTATGTACTGTACCTGTATGTTATATTGTACCTGCATTTTGCACTGTTTGTTAACCTGTAATGTGCATTGTATATATGAATGTTGTTATTTGTTGTTTTTTTTTTTCATGGTGCTTATCTCCCTGGGCCTCTACTGAAAATGGACATATATCCAGTTAGACAAGCCCGGTCAACAAATGTAAAATAAAATGTAAAATAAATAAATAAATACATAAAATACAATCCTTTAATAAGGATGAGTTACCCTGATGATATAATTTAAAGGGCATAGCCAAAGGGCTTTCCATGCATTCCTTTTTAATGCCCCTAATATGCTCTTGGAACCATAATTTAAAGGCCATTTGACTTTCTCCTATATAAAATAAATTACAGGGGGATTTCAGGACATATACCCTCAGTATTGCACATAAATTCACTAATAGGATCAAATTTGATGTTACTAATTTTTGGAACATATCTAATTATCTGGTTACAAACTGAACATTTACCACACTGAAAAGTGTCTTTTTAGACAAAATATTCTCAAAACTATTAGCAACTGGAAAACTGAAATTACTGTGAACTAACATATCAGCCAAACTACGGCCTCTCTTATAAGAAATGTAAGGAACCGTATTTATTAAACCAGATAAATCTTGGTTCTTAAAAGGAAATGGCCAATACTATATCAAAAGTCTGCAATTGTTTCACTAAAAATACTGTAAATAGTAACAAAATTCACTTGCTGTTCATCTCTATTTAAAGTGTTAGGGGGACTATGACTAATAAGTGGAAAATGTCTAAATCATAAAATAAATCCTGGCCAAAAAAGTTTTTTTTTCTTCTTATTCTGTTGTGTAATATATTCCCTACCTAAATTTGAATTTTTAATATTATGTTTTCGTATAACTTTCTGCAGTGATTCCGTAACTATATCCTTGTTATAACCCCTACCAATAAACATCTCAGCTGTCTGTTGGATTTCAGTGTAAAAAGTATAATCCTTATTGCAGAGTTTGTCAAGGCGTAGAAATTCCCCATAGGGTAATGATGAAATAAGGTGGGGAGGATGGTAGCCGTTCCCATGCAAAAATAATCCTCCTTCACCCAACCTCTTATGAATGGAAGAATAAATTGTCCCACAATTAGACCCCCTTAGGTTAAGATCTAAAAAAGATACTTGCCCCCACAGTAGAAGGCTATCAAATGAAAAATTAAATCCATTATTTTGTAAACTATGAACAAAGTCATGAACAATGTCATAACCACCCTTACAAATAAAAATCAAATTGTCAGTATAACGAAAATAATGAACATGCTGCTTGAAAAAAGTATGTTGGTATAAATATTCTATTTCAAACAAAACCATTGTAATATTAGTATACATGGGGGCAAAATGAGCCCTCATGGCAGTGACCTGGACCTGACGATAAATCTCATTATTAAAGATAAAAAAATATATTTTCAAGACAAAAATGTACCATTTCTATAATGTAATGGGAAAGAGGACCATCTCATAAGAAACAGTGTAAAGATTGTATCCCATGTATATATTGAATGTTAGTATATAAACTTTTGACATCAAGTGTTACCCAGTACATGTCAATATCCAATCTTAACTTAACTATTTTATCCAAAAAATCCTGTGTAGCCCTAATACAGGATGGAAGTTTCTTAACATATGGAAAAAGGGGTCTACTTTTAAATCTCGAAAGACTGAAAGACTGACTTTCAGTATCACGAGACATAAACACCGAACACCCACTATACCGAATTTTTAAAAAACGAATGTAACTATACCAACAATTCATAATACCGAATTTTCAGAAAGCGACATTCAGTTTTTTAATATAACCTCCACCACATCACAAGCATCACAAGACACTAAACACACACACACCTACAAAATCTATGTATAAACAGGGGGGAGCTTATTTATACCAACTCCAAGGTCGCACTACCACGAACTACAAAAAAACCCTACTGTTAAGCACCCTACACTTACTTCACACATCATCAGACATACAGACAAAAAACACACATACTACATATCCAAAAAACATACCGCCTTCAACACTAACACACACTCAAACTCATCCCATCTAACCCATCCAACTCCCAAAACTTCCCACAAAACTAAAAAACAAAAAAACCCTACCCAAAACCCTTAAAAACTTACAACCTATCTGAATCTCCATACACAGCCACACATCATCCACCATATCCAACTCCTAGACCACAATGCACCGCAAACACAAACCACAACACACCAACAGCAGATTTGATAATATAACACTCAGTAAAGTGCAGTTTCGATTAACTGCACTTTCGATATTTTAGTCTCAAGATACTGAAAGTCGATCTTTCAGTATTTCGAGATTTAGAAGGGATCCTGGAAAAAGATATTCATGCAGGAAAATTCCAATATTGTGGAGAAAATATTTGCAGGCAGATAGAATGGGGCAACCTACTAGGTTACTTAAACCTTTGCGAACTTTTGGTAAACAATAAAAAGGAGCTAAACAACAATCAGAAATACCATATTTTTTTTGTCCACATCATTCTTAGTAAGATAACCTAGTCTTTGCCCCTTCTTCAGTAACTGCTGATATTACACTAATGCTTTATTATATCATTCAATACTAGATCTTTCATATACATGGCTATCCTTATGATGGTTATAGCACATCTGAACATATTGTTTATAATGCATTATCAGAATATTATTTCCTTTATCTGAAGGCTTAATAATTAACTGTTGATTGTTACACAACTTTTTCAAAGTCTGCCATTGATCTTTAGTTAAATTATTACATATATTATGTTATTTTCTCACAAGTTCAACAAACAATTGCTAGCAGCATAACTAAAGTCTGCAGAATATTGCTGAATGTATTCATTGGTAGAGGGTAGTAGAGAAAGAGTCAGCCCATAGCATACACCACTAGTTGCCACAATCAGCTGCAAGCAGTGACAGTTCTAAGGTCAACAGAGACCAGGCTGAAGACCTTGAAGCTGCCTGGAAAGAAAAGGTAACAGCTCAAGGCATTACTCACCACAATTAGAGGAAATGGGTAGAGTTGACAGCTCCTCAAAACAGCAAGTGAGGACTAAAGAGCAGATAGGTTGCAAGGCAACTCTGTTTGGTACATAATTTATTCTTAGTATATTCTTTTTGAGATAGGAATGACCTTGATAGTAATGTTTATGATTTTTCTAATGTTAATATGAGTTCTAAAATAAATTCTCCAGGGATTACTTTGCAATCGCTAATTCTATCCTAGTGCCCTTTCCTTATGATGTGGAAGTCTACCTGAGTTGCATGTTGACTACTCCTACATGTGATTATGTGATTGTCCCTCTTGCTGAACCATGTATTTAACCACCATCAAGTCATTTGCCAGACATATGTCTAGAATGACCTCTCCTTCTTTATTCCTGTTGTCTCACCCATGGTGGACCCAGGCAATCATCATATCCTTTGCTGTTTTCTCGTCACCGAATTGAGTATATAAATAAAATATAAAAAAATGGAAAGGTTGGTATTAAAACATCATGGATAAATGGGACAGAACTGACCCTTGGCATGGAATAGAAAATGGAATTACAGAAGCTTGTTCTTATAAGTAGGAAAACAATATTTGGGTACATTAAGGAATATGAAGTGTTTTTATGGAGACTAATAATAAATAAACTTCCAGTAAAGTCAGCCATGAAGTGCAAGCAGCCATTTTGTATGTTACATAATATGTGTTACATGAAAGAAACAGTTGAGCATTTCCTAGAATGTTAAAGACTAAAATGTTCTGGACAGGAATGGGTGATAGATTGAATATTGAAAAAAATGGATATGTAAATGATTTTATATGTTTTTTAATCAACGAGTTGAAAAAGATAAGTGGGTTATAGTGAATACAGAATTTTTTTAAGGTGTTACTTTGACTGTTTAAATGAAGAATCTCTACTCTTTTTGATAAGTACCATGGGATTTTACATTTACCTGAGCTACTACTAGCTCCGGTAGCTGGGACCTCAGTTTAACTTTTTATTCAAAAGGTGACACACTCTGCATTGCAGCACTGCCATTATGCTGTATTGCAGTGTCAGTAGTGGAAAATCAGCTCAGTTGACTGGTGCTGGAAAAGAACTCACAACCTTTGAACATCCAGCACCAGAGTGGTGTGCTACCTGTTGAGCTACTAAAACTGCATGAGCCCTTTTATATAGTCTGTATAATACATGTAATGACTATTTTTTATTTTAATTTCTGTTATGACATTGCTGAAGTTTTTCTCTCCAAGACTCCACTGAAAAGGGACAATAGCCCAGATGGGCCATCCTAGTCAACAAACAAAATGAATGAATAAAATTCATATGCTTGTCTTGTGTATTATTTACTGTATGATGTTCTTTATTATTTGTGAATTATTTTTATTTTCATTAAAATAGAGTATTTTTTCAGAGCAGTAGAGTTGGGAATCGACACCAACTCAGGAAATTAAATATTCCCTAGGATTCAAAGACATCACTTATGTGGCCACACCATCCCTAATTAGAGGTCAGAGTTGTGTGATGTGATCATAAGATTGTTAATAATGTAATAATGGCCAATTAATGAGATGTCAAGAAACCAATTAAAGAGTCCACTGGCAAGAACCACAGAGACTGCAAAAAGAGATGCATGTCGAGAGGATGGTCATGTGACCCCACTGTTCCCAGAAGCATGCGTATAGTATACCTATGGCTATGTATTACCACACACACACACACACACACACACACACACACACACACACACACACACACACACACACAGTTGCTCTGCGATAAGAACTGCTGATAACCGTAATAAAGGATTCCCAGCAAAGTCCCTACCAGTTTATACATATGAATTGGGAGGAAGTGGGTATAATGGACAGTCAGGTGGAATAGTAAGCAGAGGAACACAAAGAAGAACAAGTGGAAGGAAAGGCTGGGATGGGGCTGAGGACATTTTTTATGGAACAAGCCCTCTTTTTTTAAGAAGGGTAGAGGGGCAGGAAGGATGGAAGAAGAAGAAGAGGTTGTGGGCGGGAAAGTGGTATTTGGATGGCGCAGTGGTAGCATTGTCACCTCACAGCAAGAGGTTCCTTAGGATGCCTTCTGTGTGGAGTCTGCATGTCCTCCCTGCATCTGTATGGGTTTCCTCCGGGTGCTCCAGATTCCTCTCACATCACAAAGACATGCATCTGGAGGGTTTCTCCCAGGGCATCTGCTGAAAATTGGCTTAATTCCAAGTTGGACTTTCCCGGTAAACAAATGTTAAGTTAAAAAAAAAAAATAATGTTGGTAGTGGGGTAGACTGACACACAAAGACTAACAGGGGAGGTGCTGACACAAAATGGAGGAAGACAATGAAGCAATGCAAACAGATGAGGAAAATGATGAAGAGGAAGACTGGACTACAAACTGGGGAGGGAAGTGAAACACAAGGAAAAAGAATACTATAATGGGGTATAGGGTAGGATGATGGCTACCTTTCATGCTGCCTATGGCAGCACCCAGCTAAATATGAGTCCCTCTGTGACTGATCTGTACTCTGGACATAGCCTCTTTTGGTACTCTGAGAAGAGTCTAACAGCAGTGCAACTCTGCTAGTGACACAACAATGTTCTCCATGTGAGCAGTGCCAATGTTAAGCCACTAGTCCACCTCCAGTGTCATCACCACCTTCAAATGCTGCCAAGGAACATACTATGGCCGACTGGCACTAATCACAATATTCCTGATGACAGACCACTGGAACCACAGTAGACACCCCAGTTCCCCTCCATGGGTGACTTTCTTCACTCTGCAGAGATGCAGGCCTGGAGGCAGCTCAAAATCCAGCAGGAGATGGCAGGACAGGTTGACAGCAAGTTTACTATTGCTGTACTACAAGCACAGCTGTGGCTGACAAATCAGAAAATAGTAGCGTAACTAAAGAGAGAAATAAAGCCACAAACATCAAGTAGGTATAGTAGAAATGCAGTGAGAAAAAAAACAGACGCGAGCGCGCATGCGTGTGCACACACACACACATGCACACACACACACACACACACACACACACACACACACACACATACAAAATGGGAAAAACATTAGCAGGTTTGTGTAAGGCTATCGAATAGAAGACTACCTGTAGTAGTTACAATTGGAATGTGCAGACTATTTTTGAGCTGGCAGACTATAAGATAAGATGAAAGTGCAGCCTGTTGTTACAAGGGATTGGAAAATATGGATCTTGGCCAGTCTCCATGTGTGCATATGGGTGTGATGTGTAGATACAGGACAGCAGTGGATACAACAGGTGGTGCAGTGGGCCTTAACCTCATGTTGTGGTGCACATCTGCAATGGTCATGGATCATACACACCAGTGAACAATGGCCATATTGCTACCATACCTTTTGAATCATCAACAGTGCATGTCATAGTAAGGATGGGCGACATCAAGAGGCATATAGTCACATAGATAATATTTGTAGCAATTCAGCAGTAAAGGGGACAGACAGGGTACATATGAACACAGCTGTAAATGACATCATATATGGTGGAGGATATATGTGTGAAGTTGTGGACCCGTGAGACACAGAACATATAACACGATGCAGAAATCAAGTTAGACTGAAAGGCAGGTGTCACAGGTGCTGCACAATATGATGTGATAAAAATTTACCTAAAATAGGCTACTAACAGCTGCACTGCAGTGGCACATTTACAGGTGGCCAGTGCCTCTGTATGAGCTGAGTGTCTGTGGTGCATGTGGACTGTGTGTTGAGGTACTGTAATGTGAGTGTGGCAGATGTAACAAAACAGCTTAACATATGTTTATCTCCACATTCACAAAGCAGGATAGCTCCAATGGACAGGAAGAGAATGGGGACTTCTACTAGGTAAGGACCAATATCTTACTGCAGTCCCTTCTTGAAAATGGTCAGCAGATGCTCATTACTGATGAGTGACTGTGGCTTCAGTGTATCTGGTGGAACCTTGTTATGCCAGCAAATGTCATTAAGGGCATAACAGGTTACAAGAACATAATAGGGCCAATGATATGATCTATCACGCCAGTAACAAGACAACCTGTCTTACAGATGGGCAGGGGTGGGAGGGGTCTAACTACATGGTCATCCCTAAGATATACATCCCTGGGGGACACATTACAGCTTCTTCATACCCAGTGGTATACTTAATATTGGTGCACATCTTCACTCACCACAAAAGAAGAAAGTGAACAATGCCCCAGTGGATATTACCTTGCATAATTATAATGCAGAACAACATGACAAAGCCAGAAGCAGACCCCTACTGTATATGGTCATTTCATTCTTATAAGTAATTCAGGTCTTAAGCTTCAGCAATAGTCTGCACAAGATACATGGTCAGTATTCTTTGAATGTGAGTATACTTTACAGCTGCAGACTTACTGAGATATGAGAGTGTCAAAATGGCAAAGATTAATTTGGGTGTGTCTGTTTTTACAAGTAATTTATTATCTGAGTCCTCCACTGTGGATGTTGGCTTGCCTGGTGTTGGGGAAATATCTGAACCTGGTGATGAATGCTACCACTGCCTGGTACAGTCTGTGGCTACAGTGCATCAGGCATGGGTAAAATGGCAGGCATATCTCCAGTCTGTAGATACTGCTGCATTGCCTGTGTAGTCCACCCCTCAGTCACAGGATCCCACAGTAAGACAGAATTTGGATGACTCAGCAGCCCAGGGTGCATCCTTATCCCCTGCAGCCTAGACAACAGTGCATACTGACAGCTTCAATGAGCACATGGAGGAAATTAAAGTATTGTACCAGTGGCTGACACTGCCTTGTTTCCCACCACACCTGAGATGATTGTTTCCATGGCTGTCACACACCAAACCTCAGAGGTTTCTAACAAAGAAGATCAAGGGCCTCCAGCATGTGCCTTACAAAGACCAATTAAAATCCCTGTCACTATACTCCTTATCATATATCCTTCTTTGGGGAGACTTATGCCTAGCCTACAGAGCAACCTAAGACCCAAACCTAATGAACTGACTGCATATCTGTAAATCAAATGGGTCTAGGGGTACCCATTCCAGAGACTTTAATATGGCATGTGATTTGAATAGGACATGCTGGAGGGACAGATTTATCTCCCATTGACTGCCACGTCTTTGGAACAGGCTACCAATTCATGTGAAACAGAGCATCTCTATGGCACTGTTCAAGAGGAACCTGGATGAGTGGATGGGGCACTGTAAATTCTTAACGAGGATAGTGACCACAGCTCTGGGTTTGACATGGCCTTGTAGTTATCACAAAATCAATCTTGAGCGATATTGACTAGTATAGCTATGGTCATTACATTGGGCCTTAAAATGGCTAGGCCTCTTTTTAAAATGAGGCTTTCCAGTTGATAGATGTCCTAGTAATATCAAATGGGGTTATCCTATGATTTTAAATGTGCAGGGACAGTCATCCTTTTTTGAGGCACAGCCCTTTGTGATGAGGTGTGCCACATACAGCCACTTCCTAGCTGTTGTGATATGTGGTCTGCATGATGATCGCAGACAGGACTGTCTACATTTATTTAACACTTTCTGTGTCAAAGTGAGGTGCCACCTATATGGTAATTCATGGCCCATGTGTTTTCCCAAAGGGATAACAATACATTTCTTAGCATTGAGCATGAGCCCATGGCTCTGGCATATCCTCTACCACATCTGGTGGGAAAGCCCACCATAGGATGGTCATGAGATGGTCTTGGCTGTGCAACACTACATCCTCCATGCTTAACCCTTAGTGTTGACCTGTAGTGCTACAACCCAATGCAAGCTCAGATGCAGGTGGAGTGTTGATCCCACAATTCACACTTATGCAGTACACAATCCAAATTTCCAGCTGCGGTTCATGCCAGTATCATTTCTTGCAGGGGGCATTCTTGTAGAAAGAGATGGGCACTCTCAGTGGACATGGGCCATTTAGGGGTGAGAGGGTGTGAATCTGGCACTGAGACGATCTGCCAGGATATTGGCAATATCCTTCGATCAGTATATTTAATGCCATTCTGTTTTAGCTCAGAGCAGATCTGAGCATTGCCATTTAGATTCTTGACATAGTTATAGAATGTTTTGTGGTTGTCTTTGGAATCTTTGGCAATTTTATTTTCAGTAACTAGCTTTGGAGGATTTTATGAGGCATCTCAGTTTCTTACTGAGGCTAGTAAGGGAGTTTTGCATCCTTGGATTTTCCTCTTTTCTGCAAAAGTTTCTTCCTTTTGTTGTAAAGTTTGTTTATGGCAGGGGACCACCAGATTGGCTTCCTTTTTTTGGATGAGAGCATTTTGGTTCTATTTGGGATGGCATGATTCATGCATGAGTGGATGTGCTCGTACAGTGCCTTAGTGTAGGATTCAGCAGTTGAACTTTCAGTTCCCGTCTGCTTGGGTGTCATGAAGTTTGTCACTTCTGACTTGAGTAGCATGAAGTTGGCTTTGGAGAAATTTTTTATGGTGGTTTCTTTACTGGGGGTGGGAATGGGATGTGGATGTTAAGGGTGATTAGCTTATGGTCAGACCTGACTAATGAGGGGGTGACCATAGGTATGGAGCATTGATTTCCCATATTGGTTATGACCAGGTCTAAGATATTGGTGCCCCTGGTGGGACTATGGATTAGTTGATCCAGGGCGTTGGAATTTATGAATTCCAAGAACCGTTGCGCAAAGGTGTTGGGACATGAGTAGTTTTCCCAGTTAATGGCAGGGTAGTTAAAATCACCCAGTATTAGGGTGTTTGGTTCTATCTTAATATTTTCCAGTATGTTTAGAAAGGTGTAGTGAGAATCTTGGGGTATGGTGGGGGATCTGTAGCAAGCTACAATTTGGATTGCAGTCTTACCTAGTGTTAGTTGCACTTGGAGAATTTCAGACACATTGTGTTGGCCAACTAGCCTGGTGGTGTGAATATCCTTGGTGAATATTGACACTCCTCCACCTTTATTGTTTCGGTCCTGGTTTGGTGGCCGAAAAGTGTGGTAAGAGTTGTAGCCTGATATTGCAGGGGTGCTCTCTGGAGCCTTGAACCAGGTCTCAGTTACTGCACAGATATCGATGTTCTCCATTTTTAGGAGTGCCTCGAGAGAGTGCATTTTGAGGTTTAGACTTCTAGCATTGAGTAGCATTTACCTTTAGATTTTGCATGCTTGTACCTGTTACGGTGGTGGTTTTGTCCTTTGAAGTTTGCCTAAAAAAGGCACTATAGGGGTGGCAAGAGCCTTATCCAGTAACCTGAATCCCAGGGGCGACAGGTGCAGACCATCTCTGGCAAAGCATCGTGGTCTGTCAATCATGTCATCCCAGGCAGACAGATACTGAATCCCCTTTGAATGACACCATAAGCTTAGCCAATTGTTGAAGTCAATCATTTTATCCTTATATTGTGGTATCATTCTGGGCGAAGGCAGGATGCTACTCAGGGCTAGGGTCATACCTGCCTGGGTCACATGATCCGAGAGCTCTTCCATGTCTCTTTTCATGTAGTCCAGGGAGGTACATCTCAAGTTATTCACTCCAACATGGACAATGACAGAGTCATATTTGTACTTGTTGTGGAGTGACTTGAGTGCATGCATTATGTGGCGGATCCTGGCACCCGACAGACAGCTGACTGTAATTTTCTCCTTATTCAACCTGGTGAGAGGGACTTCAGTGTGCCGGACTATAGAGTCACCTATGAATAAAGTGTTAGGTACATTGTCTTGCCTTAGGGGCTGTTGCTGGGTGGCACACTGTGCCAGTGACTGCCACGTCTTTGGAACAGGCTACCAATCCATGTGAAACAGAGCACCTCTATGACACTGTTCAAGAGGAACCTGGATGAGTGGATGGGGCACTGTAAATTCTTGCCGAGGATAGTGACCGCAACCCTCCTGGACATGGGCAGTTATCACAAAATGCAATCTTGAATATTGACTAGTACCGCTATGGTATTACATTGGGTTAAAATGGCTAGGTTTTAAAATGACTTTCAAGTTGATAGCCTAGTAATCTCCTATGATCCTATGATTTTAAATGTGCAGGGCAGTCATCCAGGCACAGGATGATGCCACTACAGCCACTTCAGGTCTAGCTGGTGTGATATGTGGTCTGCATGATGATCGCAGACAGGACTTTCTACATTTATTTAACATTCTGGACAGTCAAAGTGAGGTGCCTACCTTTAAGGTGCCCATGTGCAGCAATACATCATGGGCATCACCATGCTTCAGGCATATCCTCTACCACATCTGGTGGGAAAGCCCACCATAGGATGGTCATGAGATGGTCTTGGCTCTGTAGCACTACATCCTCCATGCTTACTTCAAGTGTTGATGGTGCTACAACCCAATGCAAGCTCAGATGCAGGTGGGGTGTTGATCACACAATTCACACTTATGCAGTACACAATCCAAAGTTTCAGCTGCGGTTCATGCCAGTATCATTTCTTGCAGGTGGTATTCTTGTAGAAAGGGATGGGCACTCTCAGTGGACATACTTCAGGAGGGTGCCCTGAATCTGTCACAGAGACATATGCATAGTGCAGTAAATTCTGCAGTAGCTATGCATGCCCCCACACACTCTCATACCAGACACCACCACCTACCTTTGTCACATACACTACACTACACTGGAGATACCACCCCCTCCCTAAACAGTCTTCCCAGCTCATCACACTCACCAGGCTGAGACATACACACAAACACACACACACACACACACACACACACACACACACACACACACACACACACACATGCGCACATATGCACACTTGTGGGCGCGTGCACGCGCATACCCATTAAATAAGCCAACAATTGTCACTATGGCCCTTCCCACCTGTGGATATAATAGCAGCTGTGCCCTGCCCTTAGTGTTGTCTTACCAGGGTAGCCTGTGTGTAATGCACAGTGTGTCCAGGCCATACATGGTATAGCATAGCATGGTTGTATTATTGCATGCATTATTGTTATTTTATGTTATATCTAATCTGGTTCATAGTTGTGAACTGGAGACTGCTTCTTAACCAGTGCCACAGTGTATAGCAAATATCCACAACAAACTCTTCACCAGGCATGTACATCACTGCTGACTCTTTGATATCATCTCCCCTGATGGCAATACCCTGCTCTATATGTTTGCATATCAACATGTGTAACATCACACAGATGGCAAATATCTTTCCACATGTTCCTTGAGCATACTGCAGGTCACCACCAGAGGTGTCTAAACAGCAAAAGTGGGCCTTCTCCAGTCTGAAAACAAATGCTGCATGTATTCTCTGCTTTGTGTCAGTGCCATGAGCTTTGCTCCAAGGCATATCTACCATCACCAATAAGATGTCCCAGGGGATGTCACCCTGCATAAATTGCTGATATAAGTTGCATGTAAACCAGATGTGGGAAATATGGGCAATGCCAGGGTAGCACACTGACTCATATATATTACACATCATGCATTGCAGACCAGCTGGAACCTGATGGTGTGGAATCCCTTATAGGTTCATAGGTTCATAGGTAGGTACTAGGCTATCTGTCCGAAGGTATTTATAAGCCTAGCCAGAATGTGTTGGTTTTTCGCCACACCCTTAGATTAGTTCCCTGTGCCTCTGTCCAGCAGAGCCACTGAAGTGATCCCTGGGGTAAACTTTCTGTTTCCCAGCCATTCGTCAAGGTTTCTCTTGAAGAGTGATAGCAAGGAGCTCTGCCTAATGTAGATTCGAATCTTGTTCCAAAGCATGGGAAGTCTCTGGGACAGGAATCTATCTCTCCAGCATGTCCTATTTATTGCTGTGGTGAGGTTTAGATCCCTAGAGCATGTGGCTTGAGGGGATAAGGTTTTCTTTAGGTGGAGCATGTCCATCAATTCTGGGTTGGACATGGCCTTGTATGTCAGGCAGAGATCACCTCTGAGCAGGCGGTATGCAACCGAGTACAGCTTGAGTTTCTTCAATCGAGCTGCATAGGGCATCTGTTTGAGGCCGGTGATCCTCTTGGTGAGGTGCTTCTGTGGTCTTTCCAGCTGTTGCAATTGTCTTGTAAGGTTCATCCCAAATGGGGCGTTGTACTCTACGATGGGTCTGATGAGTGATGAGTAAAGAGGCACAATGACCTCTTTTGATTTGGATGCTAACCTTTTTGTGATTAGGTGGGCCACATAGAAGGATTTTCTAACCACTTTGGCAATGTGATTATCAAAGGAGAGATTGCTATCTACTTGGGTCCCCAGATCCCTTATTACATTTTCCGTATTTAGGGAACAACCACCTATGTGGTAGTTTGTAGGTACTTTGTTATTTCCAAAGGGAATAACTATGCACTTTTTGGCATTTAGCTTAAGGCCATGATTTTGACACCAGGTATCCGTCTCAGTGAGACCCTTTTGGAGGATGTCTGTGTCAGCTGTTGAGTAAATTAAAGCCCCTAGTTTGCAGTTGTTTGCGAACTTGGTCAGACATAGTCCTCCTGTGCTTGTTTCTACCTCTGAGAAATATGCCGAACAGGAGGGGTCCTAGGACTGAGCCCTGGGAAATGCCACTTGTAACCGGTTTAGAGTCAGACCTAGCTCCCGCAACTCTCACCATGTGGGTTTTGTCCGTGAGCCAAATGGTAACCCATCTTGTGACATAGGAATTTATGTTCAGGCTGGTGAGCTTGTCTATAATACCAGAATGGGGAATGGTGTTGAAGGCCTTTGCGAGGTCTAGGTTGGCTGTGTATACCACCTTTCCCTCGTCTATAGCCTTGGTAACTGTCTCAAAGAAGTCTACCAGGTTTAGGAGGCATGATCTGCCCTGAACAAAGCCGAACTGGGTAGGGTCCAGTGTTTGGAGGTTCCCAATGTCTCTGTTAATGAGTTGTATGATGATGCGCTCCATAGCCTTGCAGACCAAGCTAGTCAGGCTTATAGGGTGATAGTTCCTGGGGTCTGTTGTGGCTCCACCTTTGTGGAGTGGAATAACTGTTTTTGTGCACCACTCTATGGGTACATAGCCTGTGGAGAGGCTGAGTTTAAACAGTGTGTTTAGGTGAGGGGTTAGTTAGTCTTTCAGCCCATGTAGGACGCAGCCTGGGACACCGTCTGGTCCTATTGATGCTGTGTTTTTGGCTTTGGAGAGGGCTATTTTAACCTGAGTGTCTGTGATTTCAGTGGCTCTACATTCTTCTGGTATGGTTATGGGCCTTTTTGGGAGTGAGAGGGGGGTTAAGTTTGCACTGAACCTGTCTGCCAGGATGTTGGCAATATCGGCTGGTTCAGAGTTTTTTGTGTCATTCTGCACTAACTCTGAGCAGATCTGAGCATTGCCACTTAGATTTTTGACATAGTGAAAGAATGCCTTGTGGTTATCTTTGGAGTCCTTGGCAAGTTTTCTTTTAAAGCTCGCCTTGGACAATTTTATGAGGGATCATAGTTTCTTGCTGATACTGATCAGAGATGTTTTCCCTTCTTGGGATTTTACTCTTTTCTGTACTAGTTTCCACCTTCTATTGTATAGCTTGTTTATGGCAGGGGTCCACCAGACTGGTTTCCTTTTCTTGGAGGAGTGAGTCTTGGTTTTGCTTGGGATAGCATGATCCATGCATTCTTGTAAGTGCCCGTAGAATGCATTAGTAAATGATTTTGCAGCTTGGACAGCGTTATCCTTTAGCATGGGGGCTTTGAAATGTTCCACCTCCATCTTAAGTAACGTGACGTTTGCTTTTGAAAAGGTTTTCGCAGTGGTTTCCTTGTCCGGGGGTGGGGGAGGAATGTGGATATCCAAAGTGATTTGTTTATGGTCAGATCTAACCAGCGAGGGGTTGACCTCTGGTATGGAACACTAGTCGCCCATGTTGGTGATGACCAGGTCCAATATGTTATCACCTATGGTGGGAGTGTTGACCAGTTGTTCCAAGGTGTTTGAGTTTATAAATTCTAGGAAATGTTGGGCAAGGGAGTTAGTACTTGAGTAGTTCTCCCAGTTGATGTTTGGGTAGTTAAAATCACCCAATATTAGGGTGTTTGGTAGGACCTTTATGTTACCCAGTGTTTCCAGAAATGAGGAATGGTAGTCCTGGAACACGGTGGGTGATCTGTAAGCAAGCTACAATTTGAATTGCAGTTTCCCATTGTTAGTTGCACGTGGATAATCTCTGAAGCATCATGCTGTGCCACTAACCTGGAGGTCTGGGTACCCTTGAAGAATATGGATACTCCCCCGCCTTTTGTATTTCGGTCCGGGTTCTGTGGCCGAAATGTATGGTATGAGTTGTAGCCTGGTTGTGCTGGGGTGCTCTCTGGATCCTTAAACCAGGTTTCTGTTACTGCACATATATCAATTTTCTCCATACTGAGGAGTGCCTCGAGTGCGTGCATTTTGAGGTTTAGACTTCTGGCATTGAGTAGTATTACCCTCAGATTTTTGTTACTTGTGCTATTTATGGCAGTGGGTTTGTCTTTTGAGTCTTGCCTAAAAAAGGCACTATGAGGGTGGCAAGAGCCTTGGCCAGTATTCGAAAGCCTAAGGGTGACAGATGCAAGCCATCTCTAGTGAAGCAGCGTGGCTTGTCGAGCATGTCATCCCAGGCAGACAGACACTGGATCCCCTTTGAATGACACCAGAAACTTAGCTAATTGCTGAAATTGATAATTTTTTCTTTATACCGTGGTATCATTCTTGGTGAGGACAGGATGCTACTCAGGGTCAGGGTCATACCGGCCTGGGCTACGTGATCAGAGAGCTCTTCCATGTCTCTTTTCATGTAGTCCAGGGAGGTACAGCTCAGGTCATTCACACCAACATGGATAATGACAGAGTCATATTTGTACTTGTTCTGGAGTGACCTGAGTGCTTGTGTTATGTGGCGGATCCTGGCACCCGACAGGCAGCTAACAGTAACCTTCTCCTTATTCAGTCTAGTGAGTGGGATGTCAGTGTGCCTGACTATAGAGTCACCTATTACTAGTATGTTGGGTATGTTATTTTGCCTTGAGTGATGTAATTGCATGGCACACTTGTTTTTGTGAAGTATGTGTTTCATGGTTTGTGTTGGTGGGTGGAGGTTGCTTGGATATCTGCTTTGGAGGGCTTTGTTGCTTTTGCAGATTTTTATTTAGAGCGTCTGAGTATGTTTTTGTGTATTTACGTGTGTTTTTTGCCGGTGCTGGCTTGATGGGTCTATGTGAAACTGGTGGTGTGATGCAAGTAATTCCCTTCTCCTCTTGACTGTCTGATCCAGTCTTGGGTTGAGAGAGCTTAGACTCCAGTTTGGCTTTATAATTGCATCTCTTGCATGTATTAGTGTTTGGTGGTAGGAGGAAAGGGTTGTCTGTGTACATGAGGCAGTTATAACATTGCCTCAAAATGCCCAGATTCACCAGTTGGACTGGAGAGTACACCTGAAACTGCCCTTTGGACATGCCTGGATAGGTGCAGTAAACTGTTTTACTGAATGGCTGGTAAGGTCGAATAGAGAGCCTTATCCTTCTGTAGTGCTAGGGTTTATAAGTGCCTACTATGAGTTTTGAGCAAGTGGCGGGCTGAGAAATGAATGGCTTGAGTGCTTAAGTTGAAAGTTTGTCTAGTTCCAAGGGAAAGATTGAAGAGGAGACTTTGTGGAGCCGGGAATAGTTATACCCTAGCTAACCAGCGCTGCCCGGAGCGCAAAACCGGGCAAATGCGGTTTTTATAGCAGGAAAATGAAAGAGATAGAAATTAGCCCAAAATGGCCAATAAACTACTACTTTCTGGGCTGAAACCACTCCTCCAGGGACAGACAGGCTGCTCAAAGCTGCCATCTCAGGTGAACAGAGAAACTTCCTTCTGTACAAGTAAGGTATGGGCAAACACAGAGATTTGTAACACAGCCCTGAATTCAGCACTAACCTGAAAACTGGACTATACTAGCTTAGAAAGATGGGAAACAAGTATGTATATATATATATATATTTATTTTTTTTTCAGAAAATAAAGCAGATACAATAAAAAAAACACTTTAAATGTGCATAAAAAGATGCTTATTGTTATATATCTCAGTTCAGAGTTGTAGTCAATGCCCCTAGTAATAAAGTAGGAAGAAACACAAATACAGTAAAAGCAGATGAATAAAGTGCAAATTTATATATATATATATATATATATATATATATATATATATATATATATATATAAAAGAAAAATGAACAATCACATTAAAAACAAGGTACCCAATTATGCAGAAAAAAAAAAAAACAAAAGCTCAACCCCCTTCAGCAGCAGTCAGAAGTCAGACAAGCTCTAAACTGCACTCACTAGGCGCAGGGGAACTTTCTCCTCCAAAACAGGATGGCCTGGATCATTACTCATACAAACAAAAGATTCAGCAGCTCAGCGGGCCTGAATCTGGTCCTATGCTACAACAACACAACACAAAAAAAGCAAACAGTTCAATAAGCAGGCAATATAAGCCTTCCTGCACCCAGAACCAGTCCTCCCTCCCTTCTCAAGACACACCACAAACTTTCTTAAACCTAAATAACTGAAAAAACCAGCCTAAAATCCAAAAACTTAACACCAGACTAATAGCACTTTTAGAATAACACTGAGCTTTCAATTAGCAGGATGTAGCTATGTTCTGCCTAAACTACCTGTAACAGTTGTTTCAGTGGAACTCCAGTCCGCTAATGATTGGCAGTAGATTTTGACGTGCCGGGTTGCCAGCTCTGATGCACAACCTTCAACGAAGGTGTGCCCATTCACGCATGTCTCCACACAGAAGACGCTCTAGCTGAGAATCGAACAGGACAACATCTTACTGTGAGGTGACAACGCTACCGCAGCACCACCACCGCAGTCCTGCCACAACAGTGCAGACCACAAACCTTCTTAATGTAAAACAACAAGTATGAAGCCCAAGTGCTTAAACCAAAAGACTTAGAATAACAGTTACAATTTAATCAGGCTACTACCAGGCAGCAATAAGTGCAGCAGAATAAATAATAAGTACTCTTCCCCATTCTCTTTTCCAGAACCAGTTTAGCCTGCTGTCTTGGGCTCGACTTGTTCTTATGAAGGTAATTTTTGTGTTCCTTTCCTTCCAAATATTGATTGAGTCTCCTTCCTCCATGTCCTTTCTCAGTTCCTTCTAATTTGCCCTGTTCCATTCCCTGTCTACCCTCACACTATATCAAGTTTGTCAATGAATATCAGATTGAAACCCTTTCCTTTTCTATCTGTCTTGAATTTCCTATTTCTCCAACATCTGAAAAAAAATCCTGAAGACACACTTTCCTTTCATTTTGGTGTATAAATGTTCCCTATCAACATCTTCTCTTTATTTTATTTTCTATATGCTCCACCATCCTATCTTGATGTCCTTTTATCCATTCAGTCACCACCTCCATTCTCTTTATGAATAGTTTAGTCATTCCATTTTCTCCCTCCTTTGTAGTCCACCTCTGCTTGTCTATGTTTTTTTATCTAGTTTCCACTTGTCTTTTACTTTCAGTTTCACTTCTTGAAGTATCATGATATCAGCTACCTGCCTGAAACTCCTGTATTATTCTTTCCTTTTGAGTTTGACAGACCCCCTACATTCTATATTATGAGCTCAAAAAACTTTTCCCTTCCCCTAGTCTGTATGGGTTCCCTTCCTTACCCCATGCTTGACATCTACTTCTTTCTATGCCCTGCATTTCCATTACAGTCCCCCTGATACTTCATCTGAGTAGGTTCTTGCTCTCATTCATTGGCACCCCTTTTACCCTGACATCTGTCTCTTATTGTTTTCACCCCAACATCCCAGTCCCTATTTTGGCTACTATATTCTTTAGCCTTCCCACTTCTAGATTGTTCTTGTCTGTGTTACTGTAGTCATCTTTCTTCCTTTCTATACCTTCATTTTAACACCTTCCTGTAAGACCCTTGTCTCTTTATTGTTAAACCTTCTATTCTTTGAGACATCCAGCTTACCTCTTGAGCTTCTTGGTTTCTATTTACTTTTTGACCTCCTTTTATATGTATTAATCCTTGATATAACATCCAGAATTGCAAATCTGCCCTGTTGGTTGTATGTCTTGTGTCCTTTCTGCATTTCCTCTGTTTCTTAGGCTTGGTAGGTAATCTTCCATTGCTTTTCAACTTTATGTTTTATTTCTAAGGCCTTCTGTGACTTATTTGCATTTTCTCTCTCTGTCGCTTTCTCTTACTCTCTCTCTGTCTGTGGTTCCCTCTTAGGTTGCTTTCTTTCAGCTGCCATGTTTTTTTTAGGGGGGTGTCCTTTTCCATAAGCCATTTCCCAGTCCCCATACTTTTGACAGTCTTATTTCTTGTTGTAGGCTTTGTTATGTGTCTCTGGAGAATCCACCTTGTTATTCTTATTAGCTGTCTGCATGGTTACCATGTATGTTTCAAACCTGCATGTCTCTGCCTGTTTTTCAATGGTTACTGGATGAAGTCTTAGCCAATCAGCTTCTACTGGGTTTAGCGATGTTTGTCGCATGTCCTCCTTGATTTCTTCATTTCTCACGTGTTGTGCAGCTCTGTCTTTCTTCCACCTTTCTTCATTAGTCTTCTCTGCTCTCTCATATGAATGAAATGATCAAGTTATTTTGCCACTATTGAAGACATTTTCATTCAGATTGGAACAGTGGTTCATCATCCTGTTTGTCCTTACAACCCCCCCTCACCTGTGCTGGAGATGTTTTATTCTGTGTTTCACCTTTCCTACTTTCTGCTTCCCTTCCAGAAAAAAAAAAACAGTCCTGTGTGAGCAGCTCATTTCCTTCTTTAGTTCAACCACCTTTAATGCTGTTAACTCCTTCTCCATCCCCTGTTAACAGTAATTCTCTCTTCACTGATTTTTGCACTCATGAGCAAAGCAAGCTGTTACATACACTTTTAAGTATAAAAACGAAATAGTTTGTTGTATAAAGACTTTGCATTCTTTAAACAGCGCAGCAGTCCTTTGTGCCTTCACCTCTGCACTTCACTGTATTTCAGTTTGATATCCCTAGCACTGATCATTTCCCCCTGTTCCTCTTGTTTTTGTGCTATCTTTATAAAAAGATTTGTGTGCAATATAGGGATACACGATTGCCAGTGCTGTAAGATTCATAATTGTTTGTTCATTCAGTTTATTTTATATTTTGAATCTCAGTAATTTGCTCATAATATTAAGGAATGTCACTGACTTAATTGTCATCATACTTGCTGATTCTATTTTGTGTTAGTCCTGGGGTATTTTCAACACTACATTTTCACAGGCAGTACTAGCACTATTGACAACTGATGTTTTCGGTTATTCTAGTTTTATTCTCCTGACTCTTGGATCCCTTTGCTCCAAAATTTTTGACTAATACTAGCTCCTAGCTGTAGTTTATCTAGCTAGTCAGCATTTGGTGTTCCTAACTGTAGGCTCTCTGAACTGTTGACTACTATATATATATTTTATAATCTGGCTGGTTTGTTTTGCTTTATTCCTTTTAGCAGGACTAAAAGTCAGACAACTTTACCAACTTCTTTGATCATTATTTCATCATCCATTCAAGTGACTTAGTTGCCAGTCCTGTCTTTGCAGCAGTAGTCTGGGAGATTTTACAGCCATGTTTTTGGAAATTTTTGCTGTGAGTTTACAGCTAGGTTGATGGAGTCTGTAAAGATCCACAAGTTGATGTTACTCTCTTCCCATAGGGATACTGTTGTTGGGACTTTGATTGGCATTTGGGGTCTATTCGTGCCAGTGATGACTGGAAGTACTTCACAACCTGACATGGGTTCTAGGAATTCCTAGCCTCAAGCTAATTGGTATCATTTGTGGTTTGTGGTTCTAACTGCAAAGTGTCACCAATGGTCCACCAGATGTAGGATTTCAGCCTGAAGGACACCAGGTGCAGTTATAGCATAGATTTATAACAACCGTTATTCTGTATTTGTTCTTTTTACAGTCTGGCTTTAAGGAACATTGGGCACATTATACTTTATGAATGATTTGGGGTTTTATTCAGAAAAACATGCTTTCTTCTCAGATACATGGCATACCTTTGCTTTATTGGATATAGCTTACAAGCATTCCAACCATCACACACAGCACAGTATTTCAAATCCCCCAGGTGTGTGGCTGCACCCCCGACACCCCCAACTGTATATACCAGCTCCAATATTGGACTATAGTGGAGAAAAGGGCAAATTTCTGATGATGGCCAACTTGTTCCTTTCTCTAGCTAAGTCATTCGATGAAGTGAACATTTGCTAAAGTGAACGTTCACTGTATTTGGTTCGATGAACAGTGATCTAGACTAGTTGAATTATCCCTGTCTTATTTAGATGCTATATCCTTTATTTGTTTTATACAGTTTGATTGATTTAGTTTTATTTCCAGCAGAGATATGAGTTTCAACTTCTTGAAGTTTTTAACATTTTTTTCTTGAAAAACAACTGTTCTCCACATTTCTTTTCTTATTTTTTTCTTCACAACTTTTTATTGAAATTTTATAAACAGTAAAATGACTTAGTATTTCATAGAAAACTGATGATATATTAATGGTCAACAACACAGATAATATATACATAGAAAAAAAAAGAACTTAACACACCGAAAAAACAAACTATTTATTTGAATGCCTCTATTAATATATTCATAAAAAAGAAAAAAGTCCTCAATATATAAAATAAGTCATATGGATGGTTAATTAGTCACTTTTCTCCAGTATTTCCACCACCTTTAGCCAGGAGTTATAATAAGTGGTTATCTTTACAGTTCTTTTCCTAATAGCTGTTTATTCCATCCAAGATACAGAGAGCATGATATTTCTGCATTCTTTGAAAGACGGAGATGAATTGTTCTTCCAATTAACTGTAATTCTCTTACATGCAATGGCTAGAAGAATCCATAAAAGTGAAAGTGAAAATTTTGCACTAGAGACAGACTGAGGAATGGGTGCATTAAATAAAATTAAAGATGTAAATATCTGAAACTTATCATTGAAAACTGTTTGTAAAAATTGATTCACTTTGTCCCCAAATTGTTTAAATAATTGACAGTCAAAAAACATGTGCTGTGAGCCTGCCCTCAATTCTCCTCTGGATCTCCAGCATCCAATTTCTTGTTTCAATGTTAATTCTAGTCTATGAGATGTAAAAAAAAGATCTATGCAGAAATTTTCATGTAAATAGCTTCCATTGTATTGACAAGGAAGTGCATTTAGGAGAGATAAGTATTAGTCTTTTCGCAGTAAAATCAGGAGATTGATTATTGATTATTCTATAATAATCCCCAAAATTTTCTTTATAGTAAGTTTTCATATTTTTTACTATTTTATATATTTTGACAGGTAGCCTTTACCATGGACAGTATAAATTATTAAGTAAATCAGATGTTCAATAAATTTAGGAATGCCTTGTCTGGTAGTTAAACCCTTTAACTCTAGTCTGTTTTAATATAGTGTCTAACGTACCGATAGCCACATATTTCCATCCAGATTGACATTATTTTTAACTTGTTCCATTGATAGTAGGTGCCAATAGATTAATTCTTGTTCTTTAAAAGCTTTTATTATATGTGCATCAAAGGTACTAATATAATTCTGGGTAGATGTAATAAGATATAGTAAAAATATCCATGCCTTAATATCTGGATTTTTATTTAAGCAATTATTATATAATTTTAATGTATCTCTTATAAAGTTGGAAGTTATATACTTCTTTTTGTCAGAGATGGTATATTTTTTCATCATTCTGAAAAAAAAATATTAGGTATCATTCATGTACTATGCTGTGACACCAACTGAATTGATTTTAAGCAGATCATCTCTTGTATTTGCTAGCTGAGTAGGAGTTGTTAACAGATGATAATGCATAAATCTCTATATCTGGTAGATTTATACCCCCCAATTCTTCCCAATCATTCAAATGATGATTAATAGCTATTCTAGGTTTACCATGATTACACAGAAAATATAAAACTAGTTTGTTAAACTGATTCATATATTGACCAGTTGGGAGAATAGAAAATGCCTGTATAATCTATAGTAATTTTGGAAAAATAATCATTTTAATAATGTATAACCTGTCTTCCATTGTAAAGAATTTGTTCCATTTTTGTGTTAGACTTTTAATATAATTTAAAACATTATTATAGTTGATTTTTAATGTCTTACTCATATCATTTGTTAATAAGACTCCTAAATATCTGATTTTATTGTCAGGAGCAAGATATTTAGAAATTTTCTTGTGTAATATTCTGTTATCAGAGTTCATAAGTAACAATTTCATTTTATTTTAATTGAATCTAAGGCCAGAAAAAGAATGAAAATAATTAATTGACCTCAATAAGGTAGACAGTGAATCCTCAGTGTCATTTAGTGTTAACAAAATCTCATCAGCAAAGAGTTGTATTTTCATTTCTGGTGTATCCGCAGTCAAAATACCTTTAATGTTTAATTTCATTCTTACATAGTGTGCAAAGTGCTCAATTAGTAAGGCAAACAACAAAGGAAATAGAGGGCATCCTTGCTTTGTGCCTCTAGTAACTGAAATTGATGTTGAAAAACATGACCCAGTCTTTACATATTCTAAAGATTTCTCATGAAGTGATTTTATTAAATGTATGCATTTATGTGAGAAACCATATTTTTCTAAAGCTAATATTAAATAATTCCAATTAACTGAGTCAAAGGCATTCTTTATGTTTAGACTCACTAGGTTCATACTTTTTTGATAAATTTATATAATCAGAGATATTATTCTTTTAATATTATCATAAGTGTTCCTGCCCTTTATGAAGCCTGTTTGATCTTCACCACTTAATAAGGGAAGCAACTGCTTAATTCTATCTGAATGAATTGTCATAAATAACTTGTAATGAACATTCAAAATGCATATAGGCATATAAGAGGAACATTCATCAGCACTTTTTTCAGATTTTTAAAATTGTGTATATTACAGTATATTTCCAAGAAGGAGTTATATTTATGCCTTCCCTAACTAAGTTAAGCACTCTGAGTAACAACGATATAGCTTCTCTAGGTAAAATGTTAAACATTTTAGATATAATATTATCTAAACCAGGTGCTTTGCTAAGTTTTAGCTTATTGATTTGAGATTTAAGTTCAGTCATTGTTATTTGTTAATTAATTTAATAAGCTGATGCTGTAATTTGACTTTTATATTCATTTTAAGAAATGCACTTATATTTTGTGGTTCTAATATTGTACTCTGTGAATTAATATTATGATGGTGCTTTCTAAATGCTTCTATTATTCCCTCTAAATCTGTCACCTTCTCTTATCTTATTTGATTTTATTATTTTTTAGTCCTACTTGCTCTTCTTCTCTGATTTCTAGGGTTCTTTGAGTAGGTAGGAAGTCTGGTTGTTAGAAAAATATGTACTTAAACATATATGAAGTGCTAGTTTAAAAGCAAATAGTATGTAATGCATTTTATTCTATTTTACAATATGGCAGTAAGAATGATCTTACATGTAATTTCTTGAAGCTTTGGAGCTGCAGTGTGATTGAACTCTGACCCTGGCAGTAGCCAGCTCAGCAAGCTTATGTTTTTCACTAATAATTATCTGCTGGGTCAGGAAAATGAATGTATAAGGCATTGAATCTTTTCTTCCTTCTTCTGAGATAGTCGGCCTTGTGAATATTATCAGCACAGCTGCTAAAAGTATGTTACGAGAAGAACAAAGAAGCGTATTAAGAACTGAACTGACTATTGTATTCGAACAGGACTGAAACCTTGAAAGAATAACATTTACAGAAAGACATTATAACTGACCAGGTGCTTTGCAAGGCTGTATTATTCTCATGGGAAAACTTTTAAAAAGTATAACCTCAGCACTTTCTTATGAATAGAATATTGTAGACTGTAGTGATGTAGGTGCCCTGTGACTGACCACGTCAGTAAGGTGGGCACAGCTTGAATGTATAGTGTATATAATGGGACTTACTTCCTGTATCATGTTAGACAGAATTCTGTACTTGTACTGTATGGTTTTTTGCCTCCTGGTGTACACTAGTAAAGTTTTCTTGCATCTGAGCCTCCTGTGTTGTCCTAATTTATTTTTATTTAACAGTTTGGTCCTTCGGACCGGAAGCCCTCGACAGCTGCAGATCAGAGTCTACCGGTGGTCGAATACTGCGCAGGAGAAGCTACCAAAACGGTTCTTCTTAAAGCACAAAGACCTGAATTGTCGTTTTAAGAGGCTGGCCACTTTTCTGATCTGTGTCCGAAGAGCGGTCTCGAACTGGTGGACCCAAGAGGCTCAGGTAGGAAGATTTTTGCTTTTTTCTGTTTTAGATCAGGGACTAGGTTACAGTAAAATGCTATTGTCATAGATTTGTTATACAGATCAAGGACATTGAAAATTACTGTATATTTTGTCATAGATCAGGGAAACAGAATAAGGTAGGCAGTTATTCTAGATAAACTGTGTAAGGAACTAAGATACCACGTGGTAAGAAAAGGGTTACGTAACAGTCTTCTTTAGACATGGGAAATCAGTGCACAAAAAAATTGCGAGATCCGCCCCTAACTGATGACACAAAATATATGCAATTACAATGAGCAGATAATGTAAGGTATTACACAAAATGGATTAATAAGTATGAATTTGACTGTAAACTAAACAAAATTTCGTTAGTTAAACTTTTGAAACAGCTTAAATCTGACGCAGAAGGTCAGGCAAAAAAACAACGACAGTTAGGCATTCCTCAGGCACATAGGTGGATTGAGGAAGTGAACCGAAGGGAACAGAAAATTAAAAATGCAAAAGCATTATTTTTAGACAAAGAGGATAATAATACAGTAATAGCAACGACCCCTCCCCCTCCGCCCCCTCCGATACCCTTTTTAGGATATGAAGCAGGAGGACAGGCCAGTCCTCCTCCACGTTATCCTGAGATTGCAGGGGCACTAAAACAACCATTCGTTAGAGAACCTATCGAAACTAGGTCCCGGACACGTAAAACACTTAGGGACACAGATTTATATCAAATAGGGAGAGACTCACTAGAAGAGAGCAAAGAAATCTGTCCACTAATCGAGGTACCAAACCCTCAGGCAGGACAGGAAGGACAGGACCCAACTCTCCTGGTGTATAGACCATGCACACCGGAAGACATCTGGAAAGCTACAGAGGGAATCCCTCATCCGAAAATTAATCATAAAAAGTTTATACAAGATTTATAAGGTATGAGACTAAGTTACCATTTAAATGGGGAAGAAGTAGAGAAAGTGGTTAGACAAATTATAGGTCCAGACTGGCACATGATTTGTGGCACCTGGAACGCTCGTGACGCACAACTTAAGCCACTCCTACATAGTGACGCAGAATTAGACACCAGAGTGAAAGGTCTTACAGACCGAATCTCTGAGAAATGGAAACCTAGACCAGATTGGACTTGCATTAATCAATGCATACAACAGGATAATGAGACTGTAGGTGGATACTATGGTAGATTATTGGAGTGTTTCAATAACCATAGTGGTATGACTATTCCTGAAAACCAGACAAATGATAGTGCATATGAACAACAATTGAAAAATGCATTTTTAAAAGGTTTCATTGCCCCTATCAGTAGCTTTATCACGAAGCACATGATAGATCACCGAACAAGTAGGCTACAAGCCTTACTAGAGTATGCTAGACATGCTGAAAGACATTTCAATAGTAAAAAGAAAAAGAAAGCAAGTCTTCACAGCTGAAGAGACAGAGGTCTTTGTAGTACAGTCAAGTAAAAGGGTAAGAAAAATACCCAGGAATAAACACTCTGACAAAAGTCAGAGGATTTTGAAGAGAGAAAAAGAAAGGTGAATGCTTTAAGTGCGGTAAAAAAGGACATCTAGCAAGGGATTGCAGGCTAAATAAAAAGGCGACTACAGAAGAAAAAGATAAAGGTGATGAGGACTGACTATATGATAGTGATGACAATCAAAAATCATCAGGAAAGATTAATAGACAAAAAGAAAATGTAAATGTAGTGGAAGGAACAGAGGAAGTGCAAGTGGATATAGAGGACGAAGAAAGAGAAGTTTTAGACTTAGCATTGTTGAGCTTGGAGCTCTATTTGGCAGACACAAAACCGGAAGTTACGCTTCTGGTGGAAGGAAGGGAAGTGAAATTCTTGTGTGATTCACGAACTTTGATACACCCTTCAAAGTTACCAGAACACTCTGAATCACTTGACTATATATTAGTAAAATCAGCAAATGTACAGCTATATAGGGAACCACTTTCCCATGATATAGCAACAACTGATCCTGTTTCAGGTATGACCCAAAAAAGTAAAATTGTGGTTTCTGCAAAATGTCCAGTAAACCTACTGGGAAGAGACCTTATGCAGATATTTGGCATGGCGGTAGTTCCTACCATGCAGGGTATGGAAGCACAAAGACAAATAGACACTTTTGTGGTGCGATCAGAGGGTGAGGCTTATTATTGGTACAGCCAGGACCTAGTTACGACTGGTCCAGGGGCAGTAACTGAAGAACTGATGAACGTAGCCATCAGTAACGTCCCCTCCCTTGACACTGATCAGCAGCATTTGTTACATTGTACTCTATACTACTGTAGCATACCAGGACCTGATAAGGAATATGAGCAAGAATTGTTCAAAAATCTGGCTAATAGACTAGTATTACGAACTTTGTACTGGGATACTGGGGGTAACAGTGTAGTAAGCTGTTCACTACCTCAGGAATTTATGAAATTGTACAAATCCAACAGACTGCCACATGTCAGTTTGACAAAACATAAAAATGTGAGATGGGCAGACTTGGGTGAAAAAGTAACAAGATGGGAAAAACAAACTGATTTAGAATTATCAGAACAGGGAGTACAAAAACAAAAATTGAATTGGTTAACGCAGACACGTCCAGCTGTACACTTACAACATAGTGAAAACAGCTGATTGGCATTTTTGCTAGAAGAAGAAGAAAAAGATTTATGCGATATACCAAACATTCTTTGGGGGGAAATCAGATGTAGGGCTTATTCAGACAGCAGGTCCAGTAACCATTACACCAAAATCAGCATTTAGACCACAAAAAAGACAATACCCCTTGAGGAAGGATGCAGAGCAGGGCATTAAGCCTATAATAGCGGCATTACTCAAGGAAGGGATACTGGTAGAATCTTTAGATTCACCATGTAATACCCCTCTATTTCCTGTTAAAAAAGCAAACGGGGAATGGCGGATGGTACAAGATTTACAAGCCGTAAACGATGCAATAATACCTAGAGCACCTATGGTGCCAGACCCACACACTTTATTGAATGATTTAAAGCCACAACAAAAGTATTTTACTGTGGTAGATATAAGCAATGCTTTCTTTTCAATACCTATACATCCAGATAGCCAGTATTGGTTTGCCTTTACATTTCAGGGTAAAAGATATACCTATACTCGGTTACCACAGGGATATTGTGAAAGTCCAACGATATTTGCACAAGAAATGGCTAGCAACCTGGTGGGATTTACTCCACCAGGGGGTAGTCAGATTCTACTTTATGTAGACGACATCCTGCTAGCAGCCCCCACCCAGCAGCAATGTAGGGAAGATACAATAGCATTATTAAAATTTTTAGCAGCACAAGGGCACAAAGTAAACAAACACAAGTTACAACTTTGGAAAAAACAGGTTAGATACCTAGGATATGTAATATTCAAGGAAGGTAAAATACTAGATGAGGATAGAAAAACAGCAATTTTACAGGCACCTAAACCAACTACCAAGAAGGAAATTATGTCCTTCTTGGGAACGACTAACTTTTGTCGAAGTTGGATACCGAACTATGCTTTAGAATCTGCTCCGTTGGCTGATTTAATATTTAAAACACCAATGGCAGCACAAGATGTATTACAATGGACACCTGAAGCAGAAGCAGCTTTCTGCAGACTAAATTGATAGCTTCATCATTAGTTTTAGGACTTCCAAATTACCACAAAAGATTTTTCCAAACCATAGATTGTAAACAGGGATACATGACGTCAGTTTTGACGCAACAGCATGGGAGTAAGCAACGCCCCATAGCTTACTATTCATCACAGTTAGACCCAGTGGCACGGTCATTGCCACATTGTGTACAAGCATTAGTCGCAGCTGCGATGGCAGTACAGGCTTCAGCCTCAGTGGTGTTATTCCACCCTCTCACTTTGAGAGTGCCTCATGCAGTCACGATAATTTTACTGCAAGAAAAAATAGCATACCTATCTCCTGCTAGGCATCTTTCTTGTATGACCATACTGCTGAGCCAACCTCATATGGTAATTGAACGTTGTACAACATTAAATCCATCAACGTTACTTCCGACTCCTGTGGATGGCACACCACACAGTTGCCTGCAGGAAATTGAGCAAATAACTTTGCCCAGACAAGATCTTACTAATATGCCCTTGGATGATGCCGAGGTGACATTTTATGTGGACGGATCATGCAGAAAGGGTCCTACAGGGAAGAATCTAGTAGGGTATGCAGTAGTCACAGACACAGAGATTTTAGAAGCACAACCCCTGCAGCATAACCTGTCTGCTCAAGCAGCAGAATTGATAGCCTTGACACGAGCTTGCACTCTAGCGAAAGACAGATGTGTGAACATATATACTGACAGTCAGTGTGCTTTCTCTACAGTGCATGTTTTTGTGCAGCAATGGAAGAACAGGGGAATGATAACATCCACTGGCAAACCAATTAATCATGCGCAACTTATCTTGATTTTATTAGATTCCATTCAGTTACCTACCAAAGTAGCTATTTGTAAATGTGTAGCTCATACGAAACAACATGATCCGATTTCAAAAGGTAATGCATGAGCTGATGCAGCTGCAAAGCAGGCAGCTTCTGACTCAGAAACTTTACTTTTGAATGAGGAATTACAACCATCTGAGATTTTAGATTTGGAAATGTTAAAAACAATGCAGACATTAACTACAAAAGCAGAGAAACAGAAATGGATAAGACGAGGTGCGATCCTCGAAAACGGACTGTACATCTCCAAGGAGAAAAAGCCAATATTGCCGTCTAATTTATTTAGATATGCAGCTTTGTTGAGCCATGGGCAGAGGCATGTCTCAACAGGGGGGATGGTACAGTTAGTTAATAGAATATTCCAAACATACGGGTTTACGAATTACACACAAAAATTTTGTGCAGCATGTGACATTTGTAATAAACATCATGCACAAGGAGCAATCAAACCCAAGCAAGGGAGTTTTCCTACACCAGCATATCCGTTCCATACTATCTGTATGGATTTCATAGAAATGAATAAATGTGAAGGGAAAAAATACTGTTTAGTGATTATAGACATGTTTTCAAAATGGGTAGAAGCTTTTCCAACTAAAAATCCGGATGCAGCAACAGTGGCAAAGGCCCTAGTAAAAGAAATAATTCCTAGATTTGGCATACCAGAAAGAATCTATAGTGACAATGGGACACACTTTGTCAACCAGACAATTCAACAACTTGGGAGATTCTTTGGGATCTCCTTAAAAAATCATTGTGCTTACCACCCACAGTCTGCAGGACTGGTGGAAAGGTACAATGGGATTTTGAAGAATAAGTTAAGAAAATTGATGAGTGAGACTCAGAAGAATTGGATTTGCTGTTTACCTTTAGCATTGCTGAGCATGAGAACAGTTCCAAATGTAAAGGGCTTGACCCCCTTTGAAGTGATATTTGGGAGGACATATTATGTGCCACAGTGGAAAGCTCTCATGCCTGCGGAGCTGGAGGCTGACAGCTCATTAGCTAGTCATATGAAGAAATTGTTAACCAATAAGACTGTTTTGCAGTTGAACTCTTTTTCAGATAAAGAACAAACGAAACCGGAAGCAGTGCTGACCCCAGGGTCCTGGGTTTGGTTGAAGGTCATCAAGAAGAAAAACTGGTCGAGTCCGAAGTGGGAAGGTCCATACCAGGTGCTGTTGGCGACGCCTACTGCAGTAAAGGTTGCTGAGAGGTTGTCCTGGGTCCACCTGATGCACTGTAAACCGGTAAAGAATTTTCAGCTTGATAAACATTTTGTAACTGATACACCACAAAGGCAGGATGGCCAAGAGCAAAGTGAATAAAAATGCAAACCAACCCCGAAGATATTGTTTAACCATCTTGCTAATTATACACCTGTTGACTATGATTGTGGTGACTTTCCTTTTGTTGTGTTTTTTCCTGCATATAACCACACAAATGAAATTGACAAAACGTGATGAACTGTCCATAGACTGGCATCCAAACTTTAACACATACCTGGCCATGAAGCGTGTATATGTAGAGACTATGAACGTTTCAAACTGCTGGGTTTGTACTGCTATACCAACAGCATATGGAGGACTTTTGATGTCCGCTGTCCCCTTGGGGATAAATGAGACTTGGGAAAATTTACTTTTTGATGCAGGTTCTGTGAGATCACAGGACAAAATTGCATTGTATTTACCTATTACACAGAGAGGAATTGTTTGTTTTTATAAAAATGATACACTCCAAGTTGGTTGGAGTAACTGTAACATAACTGTATCTTGTAAATGCTATATTAAGGCCAAAGATAAAAGTACTAGTTGTAGCACAAATTATGATTCATATTTGAGCTTAATGAGAACAACGATAAAAGATGTGCAGAAAAATCCTGAATTGCATAAACAATTGCCTGTTATAGACAAGAAAATGTTTCATTCAGAGTTAACCCGCATCAGTACTAAAGTAGAAAACTGTTATTTTGTTTGTGGGAAAAAGGCATATAAATGGTTACCTGAGAATTGGTCCGGCAGTTGTTTTTTGGGTTATCTGGTTCCAGCAATAAGGCATACTGCAGAATTACCTCTGGGTAAGATACGAAATGTAAGAGATGTAGCTCGAAGAACTGGGAATTCAGTCGAAAAACCTGCTAATCCAGTGGGTAAGATCGAGGCTGGCTGGAAGGACCATCCATCCGTGAAAGATAAAGAAAAATTGACTCATATGGACTTGAGTGACAGTGTTATATCCTGGGCTGGAATATTCCCAGCCTATGGAGCAGTCAAATCGATCTGGGAGCTGAGAAAATTGTCAAAGCTTCTCAAGTAATGAGTAATGCAACTTTTTCTGCTCTCAGAACTTGTGACTGATGAAATGAATGCAATGAGAACTGTTGTGCTGCAAAACCGAATGGCTCTTGACTTCACCCTAGCGGCGAGAGGTGGTACGTGCGCGCTTATCAAAGAAGAATGCTGTGCATTTATACCAGATAATAAGCATGAAATCAATGACCACCTAGAGGAAATACAGCAGGTATCAGCCATGACTGAACCAGGCCCAAACCCACTGATGAACATTTTCCAGAATCTATTTGGTGGGTGGGATTCAATCCTAATGAATATTTTGATTGCTATTTATGTTGTTTTGCTCATACTAGGAGCATGTGTCTGTTGCGGGATACCCTGTATGAAAAGATTAGAGAATTTGTTGACATATCTGTAACTGAGACTATGTACCAAGAAATTGAGTTGGATCTATTAGTTCCAAATGAAATTCTTTCTGAAATATAAAACAAATTACTTGCCTAGTTAAAAGTCCTTGAGAGGAAAAGACTAGGGGATGATATGATGTTGTTTATGTTTCTGAATAGAATAAAAAGTATTAAAAGGAGGGAGAATGTTAGAAAAATATGTACTTAAACATATATGAAGTGCTAGTTTAAAAGCAAATAGTATGTAATGCATTTTATTCTATTTTACAATATGGCAGTAAGAATGAGCTTACATGTAATTGCTTGAAGCTTTGGAGCTGCAGTGTGATTGAACTCTGACCCTGGCAGTAGCCAGCTCAGCAAGCTTATGTTTTTCACTAATAATTATCTGCTGGGTCAGGAAAATGAATGTATAAGGCATTGAATCTTTTCTTCCTTCCTCTGAGATAGTCGGCCTTGTGAATATTATCAGCACAGCTGCTAAAAGTATGTTACGAGAAGAACAAAGAAGCGTATTAAGAACTGAACTGACTATTGTATTCGAACAGGACTGAAACCTTGAAAGAATAACATTTACAGAAAGACATTATAACTGACCAGGTGCTTTGCAAGGCTGTATTATTCTCATGGGAAAACTTTTAAAAAGTATAACCTCAGCACTTTCTTATGAATAGAATATTGTAGACTGTAGTGATGTAGGTGCCCTGTGACTGACCACGTCAGTAAGGTGGGCACAGCTTGAATGTATAGTGTATATAATGGGACTTACTTCCTGTATCATGTTAGACAGAATTCTATACTTGCACTGTATGTTTTTTTGCCTCCTGGTGTACACTAGTAAAGTTTTCTTGCATCTGAGCCTCCTGTGTTGTCCTAATTTATTTTTATTTAACACTGGTCTTCTCTAATTTCATCATGCTTTTATGCTATAAAATGTCTAAATTTTTTTTGTTCTTTTCTTCCATTTCTGTGATTAGGCGCTTCATCCCCTTCTGATTGTTAAATTTTAATCTGTCAATGTTTTCCTGCAGCTCTGTCAAATCCGTATTCCATTGTTTCCTCTTATTTTTATAACATGCTATATAGTTCTACTTCAAAACATCAAAAACTCTTAACATTTAATTTCAGAACAGCGAGACCATAAGATCGAAAATTCAAAACATCTAAAACTCATAACATTGATTCTCACAACATTGAAAACTACAAAGCAAATATAAATAACATTCACTAAACCTATAACAACACCAAATGAAAAAAATGCACTTTTTACTACATTTCTGAAGAGGGGCAAGCTCCCCTGCACCCGCACAAGTGCCCCCACTCCCCCATAAATTAAATATACCAACTCCGAGATCGCACAACAGTGGGAAAAAGTTAATTTCCTAACCCCGCTGTATTGCGATCACCATAAAGAATGTATACATAATGTCTAAACCACTTACCTATATGGCCTAAAAACACACACAGAGTGGCATAATAAACACTATATGCAGATCAACAGAATAAACGATAACATTGACATGTTTGATGATACACTACTCGATTTTATACATTTTCGATGTTGTGACATTTGATGTTTTATTTATATATATATATATATATGGATCTACCTTAGTAGATCAATAAGTTAAAAGCAATTCACCGGCCTGAAGATGTAAATCACACTTCACCAGCAAGGAAGGACGACACAAGGAAGACCGGCCGAGGAAGACACCACCCTAACCACTCGATGGGAAAGGATGTGGTAGTATGTTGGTATATTGTGGTAATATTGAATGATAAGTAAGGTAAGTGTGTGATGTTGGCGGGTGTGTGGGGTAGGGGTGGATAAAGTGAGTTTAGGTTTGAGGCGTGGGGTTAGGTAAGGGCAAGTGTGGTCTGTAGGGGTAGGGTGGGATAAGTGAGTTTAGGGTTATGCGTTGAGTTAGGTAAGGGTCGTGTAAGGTAAGTGTGTGGTTGGTGGTGTTGGTGGTAGTAGGGGGGGGGGGTGGGATAAGTAGGTAGGGGTTAGGCGCGGGTTAGGTGAGTGGTGATGGATAGTGACCTTAGGAGGTTTGGGTTGTTGTTGTAGATAGTTGATTTGCGATCTTCTGGCGTCCGTGAATTCATTTTAGCTTTTAACTTGTCGATCTACTAGGTAGATCCATATATATATATATATATATATATATATATATATATATATATATATATATATATGTGTGTGTGTGTGTGTGTGTGTGGAAACACTTTATTAATCTTGAAATACTGAAATGTCGAATTTCAGTATCTCGAGACTATAAAGTTGAAGTTTTGAAATAGCGAAAGTGCATAATCATGAATTTGAATATCTTGAATTGGTGGTTATGGCTTTATGCTACATAATGTCCGTGGATTGTATGTGGATTAAGTGTAGTGCCTTGTGTAAATTTAGATGTAATGTCAGGTAAGTGAGTGTTTTGTATGGGTTTTGGGTGGGAGTTTGAGTGTATGTGAGTGTGTTGATATGTGTGATGTGTGTGTGTGTGTGTGTGTGTGTGTGTGTGTGTGTGTGTGTGTGTGTGTGTGTGTGTGTGTGTGTGTATGTTTGTGGTACTGTGAATGTGTGTGTATGTGAGTTTGCTTTTGTTTTCTGTCTGTGTGATCTTGGAGTTAGTATATATAAGTAGGGGGGGTGTGGGGGAGCAGCCCATAGGTGCAGGGGGGCTTGCCCCCCTACTTATTTGTGATGTAGGTTTGTGGATGTGTGTTGTTTTGTTTGCTTATTTTGTGGTGTGTGTGTGTGTGTGTGTGTGTGTGTGTGTGTGTGTGTGTGTGTGTGTGTGTGTGTGTGTGTGTGTGTGTGTTGTGGTATATGTGTGGTCCGGAGTTTGCTGTGTTTTTGGTGTTTTAAATTTTGCGGTTTTGGGCTTTGCTGTTTTGGGCTTTCGGTGTTGTGTGTATTTGATTTCATGGTCTCGAAAAATTGAAATTCGAGATTTCAGTCTTTTGAGATTATGAAGTGCATTAATATATATATATATATATATATATATATATATATATGTATATATATATATATATATATATATATATATATATATATATATATATATGGATCTAGGACACATGCTCCACTACCATGTGTCCGAATCACTAAACATCGAACACACATATACGAAAGTGCTTAAAAACTAAAAGCACTTCCGTGTATGTGTACTTCAAAAAAAAAAACAAAAAACAAATCTACGTTTCTGCAGGGGGGCTTTGCCACCCTGCACCCCCCACCCCCCTACTTTAATATTCTCACTCCGAGATTGCACTACAGTGGGGAAAAGGGAATTTTCCCTTACCCGTATTGTCGTCCAATCTACGAAACAGGCACACATACCACAAAGTGCTTTTCGGTTTTAAGCACTTTCGTGTATGTGTGTTCGATGTTTAGTGATTCAGACACATGGTAGTCGAGCATGTGTCCTAAATATATATATATATATATATATATATATATATATATATATATATATATATATATATATATATATAAATAAAGTGTTTTCAGTAATATTTGTCTCAAGAAAAGATTGTACTTCCTTTATGTGAAATTCCTTAAAGTCTTTAAAATTTGTTTTCTAGTTATAGCTAACTTTTGTCTTGCATGTATTTCTAAGTCAAATGTACATGCATTGTGGTCTGATAAAAGGCAGAAAATTACTTTGACTTTAACTATCTTTGTAACTAATTCCCTTGATAGATATACTCTATCAGTTCTTGAGTGAGTGCCATGTCCGTGTAAATAATATGTGTAAAATAATCATTTATATCTATCAAATTATACATATCAGTAAATACTGTCAGTGCATTTGAAGAAGCAGTTTTCCTATGTATACTTGCAGCATTGGTGTCACTATCATTAATTATGCAATTGAAATCCAGAGCTAATATTATGTGTCCTTTAAAGTATTGTATTATGTCTTCTATATGCTGCTTAACTGCCCTTACTCCTAGTCCAGGGATCCAATAAAGATTTGCTGATGTATATATTTTCCCACTAATCTCTAAAGTCACCAAACAAAACATACCTGAGCTGTCTTGATAGGTATTTATAACGTTGGGCATTATTATTGAATTTTCCATAAAATCATTACTCCTCTTGTCTTTTGTTTGTGATGTGAGCTTGTTAAAACTGATTAATAAATGTTGAACTTGTTTAAGTCTGTTTGTAAAAGATGTGTCTTCTTTGAAAAATAACCTGTGGATCAACTAATCTTAAATACTTAATCACATTTTTCCCTTTACTGCTATTATTTAAGCCATTTACATTGATGGAAGTATATTTCATAATTGTACTATTGCTTATAGAACTTCTAGACATGTTTATGTAATATGGCCAAAAAATAGGAAGACAAAATATTTATCTACACTGGAGAAAATGACTTGATTACTTATAGAATTACAGTATATCAAATGCATATAGGCACCCCAAAACAAAGTACACTGAAATAAGACCTTAGTTAATGTATAAAAAAACAAACTATATATTATATGGGGAAAAAAATCCCCTACACTTCAATTGCATAGCCATCCAAGTGTACCCTGTAAAGCCCCTCTTCATTACAACTCTAAGTTTAACTATCTAATATGTTTATTTTTCAAAGAAAGCAGTCAAAGATTTATATATGCTAATTATTTTACTAAATGTAATAGAACCTTAGTCACTATTAAAATAATTATATTTCTACTTATATTCTCATTTATTAGTTCCTATTAGATGCATTAGCAATAATAAGTAGCCATAACACATTAGCTATGACACTATATATTCATAATAATCATTATAAAGAAATTCCTCTATACTATATTATTTCAATATAATTATCTATCCAGAAACATACTACTGATTAAATATATTATTTACATAATTATATACATAAATATGACTGCTAAATAATCATTCAGTATACTTCTACATTCACTTAAAATAAAGTGGTGTGTATGTCACTTTAAGAAACCAGACCAGATGAATGGCTCACCTTTAATTAGTACAATTATGTAATGTCTGAGCCTTTTATTTTCATTTTGAAGCAGCAGCACTATTGTGAAGGGATTTTAACTCAGGGATAGCTGAAGCTCAGTATTTGGACTTAAAAACAGATCTGCTGGAGTGCAATGACTCGTGATCTTGTCGAGAAAATAAGGAAAAGTAAGTACACATTTATAACAGTTTAGAGTAATGGCTTAAGCTTGTGAAATGTAAAGCATTAATCACCTTCATTTAGTGACTATATATTTAATTCAGATATGCATTAAAAACTGCACTGAGCATTAAACTAAGTACATATCTAAATTTAAACACAAATAAATAAAATCAAGTAATTAAGTTAAAAGCTTACATTTACATCTTTTTTTTTTTGATAAAAATGGCTAGGTTGCAGAATGTTTATAATTACTGACATATCTCCATACTGGAAAGCCACATTGAGAGTCAGTCATGTAAACAAATGTATTTACGAACATTTTACTTGCACAAAACAATATGTTTCTAATAAAAATGTAAATAACTACTAAAATATCATTAATTAATGTTGGCATTATATTAAAGCAACAAATATAAGGTATTGTGTCCCGTGTAATAGACTGGCTAATTGCAGTTGTATAACATTGACTTTCTCATGAATATCTTTATAACTATTGAGATACTTCATGATTATTTTAAGATGTTATAAAACACCATATTGTACCTTCAACTAAATTCTACTGTATGTCAAGAACTTTTGTTGTTTAATGTTGTAATATTACTGTTTAAACTAAAACATAAATAATTAAATATGTGCAATGAAATAACAAATAAGAAAAAAATGTTTTACCTTCTCCAGTATAGGATATGAAAGAGATCATAAGTGGATTTGTAAGCAATACAATTACTAATGTGAAATCAAAAAAGAAAGACAATATTTACTTAATCAATTATCTTTAATTCTTGTTTTGTCAACTAACTTCCAGTTGTTCTTATCTGCTTGACGCTTAAGTGCATAACTACTGCAGTCCATTTCTTCTGTTTGTTCTATGATGTTGTTATTTAGCAAATATGTAACAGCAGATTGTAATGTATCAAAAGTTTTTGTACCATCTGGAAAGAAAACTGCCTTGCTAGAAACAGAAGATGAACTTTAAAGTGTTTCTTTTTTTAATCAGTGGTAGAAATTATTTTCTTTTTGTAATCACTATAGAAGAAAAGTCATTATCAAATCTTATGATGTTACCATTAAATTTGATTGGAGAATTAGCCCATGCAGATTTTATTATTAGGTCTTTGTCATGAGAAGACATAAAATGCACAGTTATACCTTTTTAGAAGTTGAAGAAGTTGTCAGTGACCTATGGGTTGTTTCAATGCCATAGGAAAGGGACTGTTGTAAGTTTAATATGCTAGGTAATCAAGCAGTGAGAAAGTTTATTATGTTATCCCCTTCTGTTTTCCCTGGTACTCCACATATATGAAGATTTTTCCTTTGTGATCTGTTTTCCAGATTATACACTTTACTGAGCAAAGAAGTGTTTTGTTTTAAAAGAAATTCCAGTTGATGCTCTTGTTCAAGAACCCTGCCCTTTAGGTCATTCAGGGTGTCTTCCATAGCAATAATCTGGGTATTATGCTGTTTTAGCATTTCCTACATCAAATTCATTTGTTTAGTAGTGTCTTCTTTAAATAAATCCAGTTTATTGTTCATTTTATCAATTTTTGTGGTTAACTCATTCATAGAAGAAAGTAAAGCTTGTAACTCCTTCTTCCTTGACTGTCCTGCACACTGCTCTTAGAGTAACTCATTCTGAAGAGATGTCAGTAAGCTTTCTGTGAAGACTTTGACAGAAAATATGAGAGATAATGAAAAAAAAAGTTCCAGTATAGTCTTCTAGGAACTTTAAGAAATAAAAATCCTTAGTTTTGATAGATCTGCTGGTTCTTGTTTTTAAAATTTTCTGTCAGAAATGTATAGTAGACAGCAGAGCTAAAGGAAAGTGCTTCTAACCAGCCAACATTTTGACCATGCCCCCACAATTATTTTATTTGAATTGTGACTTTAAATTACCTTTCACTGTGTTTGCATTTCCAGAAGATCAGGAACTTTATTAATCCATTAAATCATTAAAAGATCAAGAAACAACATACACTGGTTTCAGTGAGACCCCACCTTCATCAGTATGATCTAACACAGTAAATTACAATTTACATTCAAGAACAGAAGTCATCACTAGTAAACCATTGACCCTTGAAGTAACCTAACACACAGCTAAAAACTAAAATAATATTATAATATTGGGTCTATATCAGAACATCAAATTTTTAAAACTTTGAATGTTCTAATATCGACCCGTTTTGATCAAACGCTAAAAATAGCGAAGCCGCAGAACATCAAATTCTTTCCTAGGGAAAGAATTCGGTTGGCCGGTTCTGTGGCTTTGCTATTTTCAGCTGTGTGGTGGAGATTTACGGGTCGGATTTAGGTAAGTGTGCGATTGTGTGGTTGTTAGGATTAGGGCATGGGTTAGGTGAATTAGGTTTAGGGGCAGGTTAAGGGAGTTAGGGTTAGGGTACGGGTTAGGTGAGTGTGCGATAGTGACGAACCTTAGGGTTAGGGTTTGGGTTAAGGTAAGTGGATAGATAGTAGTGTATGTATAGTTTAGTGCAGGATTATAAGTCTATGTGTGTATATTGATGTTTTTCAGGTGTGCTTGTGTTGTGTATGTGTTTCGGAATTGCAAATTATTTCCCAAGGAAAAAAATTGCTGTTCTGAATGTTCGATATTCTGTTGTTTAGATATTTTAGGTTTGATGAAATAGCATTCATAATTTCCACCTTTCGATAATGTGATATAAACACATAATATTATATTTATAGAAAACAAAATAATAGAGATTGTATTTAGACATAATTTAAATAAACATTTAAACCTGAATAAAACATAGCAAAATAATGTATACACTTGAAGTCGAAATTGTGGCTTATCCTTCCTTCTGTTGCCAAAGCAGAAATACAGTGTGCTTGCTTAGTTTGCCTTTTATGATTGCTGACAATTTATTTTCACAAGAAAAAAGTAAACAAGTACATTTCTCTACATTGCTCATTCTTGTTCAGTGTTAAGATTTCCATTTCAATAAATCCTTCCTTCCTCTCAAAACTGCACGCAACACTGAACTTTAATTATATTTTACAAGTTATATACTGTATTATTATGTTTCATTCATCCCCTTTTCAGATGATTTCTTTGCTATAATACTGAGTAGACATTCATCAGAGAGGGACCTAAGTTCATTCCTTTGAGGCTTCCTTCAGCAGTCTCTGTAGGATCCTTCAGAAAAGTTAAAAGTACAACTGAAATGGACTGGGAACCCATAATGAGAACTTTTTCTCAAGACTCAAATGGATCTGAGCATCATTCTATCCCACTCTAATCCCTGGATAAATCAGATTGGTCCCCACTTGCCATTATTAGCTCCTTTCTCAATGCCTGTCTCTGCACCTGAGGCTTCAGAGCCATCTTGCCCTCCAGAGCCTGCTACATTGTCCATGATGCCAATGCATTAGTCAACAGTGCCTACTCTTCTGATGCAGTCAAATCTGTGACCCTTGGGGTTAGGTGGGTCCCACCTCCAACAGCTCAATGCTGGGTCATTGACACTATACTTGAACTCGACATATTTAGGACCATTTTCAGTGTCAGTCTCCTTAGACTTTGAAATGTAATTTCTGATCTCCAGCTCAGTCCAGTCTGGTTCCTTGGTTCTGGGGAATAATCTCTTGGTTCTGGTTATTTTCACATTGCCAGGAGTTGGCTGGGCTCTGAAGATGGATTCCCAGAGTCCAAAGGATCCAAAGTTGGTATTTGAAGCCATGGAGAAGATAATAACTTCTCCATCAAGATGCTCTGCTGGGAGTCAGTCAACAATGACTCCTCCCTCTGGTGCAAATCTAGTTGTTTCCAAGCCCTCATTTCAGGGCTATCAGGGACAGAGCAGACAAATGTTCTTAGTGTTACAGCAACAGTGTTGACAGATACTTTTTGGGATTCAGCTCTGACACAGAGATCCCCAGGAAGAAAGTATGCAACAGGAGAACAACTGAATCGCCTATGGAGTCCCCCACACCTCAGACACAGACTTGGATAATTAAGAAGGTTCTCCACAATAACGTTCTGAAGAAACAGCTTTCCGTGAAATCTTTGAGCTAATAAGACAGAGGAGATCTTGACCCACCTTACCAACATCTCAAAACAAGAAAGTGATCTTTGAGTCATATGGGTCAGCTCCATCTAACTCTAGGGTGGATTTTTCAGCAGACAGTCTTATGGATCTGGTCACTAGGAAGGTATGACATGAACACCACATGCTGAAGCCATACCTCATAAACCTGACAAAATTTAATATCCTCACATCAACTCCATGATCATTGCACCTGCCACCAAGAAGGAACCCTCTTAAGAATCCTCCCTTATGCACTCTCCTAATAGACAGTCCAGGACAACAGATAAAATGGGGAAGTGAGCATACACCTCTGGCATGTCTGTCTTGAGGACATTGAATTACTTAATACATGAATCACTTTCAACGGGACTTAGCAAACCAGGCTATAGATACTTTGAAGAAGCTTCCCCAACTAGATTCACAGAAACAACTACAGAGTGCCCTGGGGACAAAATTGAAGGTCCTCAACCTCTCTATGTGACTCTTTCATAATGCAGCAGATGGGGTCTAACTTCTCCACTATCAAAGTCTGACTTTTGTGTTATCTAGTGTTCATCTAGATTTTCAAAACAAATTCCTGGCTTTCTGTAAACTTTGCAAAGTTTTCATCAAATGAATTTTTTTATATTACACCCTCCCTGTCTGTGTGATCTGAACCTTGTTTTAAATGCCTTAACCAAGCATCCCTTTGAAATGGCCTCTTCTATAAACTAATTTTTTTGTCTTGGAAAACATTGTTCTTGGTAGCTGTGACATCTGCCAGAAGAATTTCAGAGTTACATGCTCTATCCTCAAAGATGCTCCATACTTGATATTGTATACAAACAGACTGTATTTTAGAAGCATCTCTTCTTTTTTTAACAAAGTAGCCTCAGAGACGTATCTGAATCAAACCATTCACCTACCAGTACTCTTTCCAACTTACACTCTGGATGCCCATCATCAGCTCAGATTCTGTTTACTTAGAACTGAAGCTATTAGAAATGATTTGCTCTTTCCATCAACAAATTTGGGCTAAAGGTTTCCAAAAAACTTACTGAAATTTTTTTTGGGACTGTATATCCTTTATTTATATGACCAATAAACAACTACTTCTGGCTAAACGAAAGGCTCATTTTACTAGGTCACTGGCTACTATAGTGAGAGCAGAGGGGACCTGAGGTGTTACTAATCCCAGGATTACTTAAAGGACAGAAAGTGTGTTGTTTCTGTTTGGCCAGAAGGCCCTTTTCCTTGTTTTTTTTTTTCTGTTGCTATATAGTCACTGCATTTGAGTGATGCTTATTTACACAGAGCTCAGCAATGTTTGACAACCAGACCTCTAGAAAGAAGGTGACTTTTGCTTGAATACAGCCTAAAGCAAAATTAAGTACTTTTTCATTGCTTCTGCACCTCCATGGTGTACATTATTGTGATTTAGTTTCCTTATTGTACTGTATTTCTTGTTGAAGTTTCACTTTTTTCCCTTTTTTGTGATCTCAATTTAAAAATAAAACATTTCAGAGCTTTACTGGAAAGGTTCGCCCAGACTCTGCCACAGTTTGCTGGGAGGGAAAGGTTAGTTTGCTTTTTATTTCTTGTATTTTGTATTACTTTATTGCCTTTTTCTATTTTGTATACTGTGATTTCTTTACACTGTATTTTACTTGTATGCTGCTTTTAACTGCATATTAAAGCTTGAAAAGAGACCACATCTCTGTCTTTTGAGAGTCAGACAGAATTTTTTTCCAGCCTCCCTTGCTATTACTGTTGTGTTCTTAAACACCACTGTCTTTCTTGTTACCTGCCCCTTATGTTAATTTGACCATATATCTCGTTCACTCTCTCCTTTCTCTAGCTGGTGTGAGTAAGCACAAGATTATCATTTTGTGAAATCACTCCCCTTCAACTACATACATTTAGTGGGCATCCTACTGTATTCCATAGTACCAGAATACAAAAGTGCCCATCCCCTTTCAATCCATCTTGTTCTTTTAAAAAGTGGCTAGTGGTTAGTGGCTGTCTACTAAAACCCAGGCCAAGGACAACCACAAAACATTCTTTATCTATGTCCACAACATCAAAGGCAATACACAATTGTGTGCAGAGCTGATTGTAAATAGAGCAACCTGTACTGAGCCAAAAGATATAGCGAACCTCCTGGCTGATAAATGCAGCTAACACTTGCCCCTCTCTCCCCCTCAACCTTCCCTCAGGAAATATCATCAAATATAACTCCCCCTACTATCACTAGGGAACAGGTCCTTAATGCTCTCTCTAAGATCAAGAACATTGCATTAATGAGCCCAGACAATATCCCAGGATGCCTTCTAAATAGCAAGAAACATGACCTGTCAGGGCCTCTGGAATTACTATTTAACTGTAGCCTCCAAACAGGCTTCATGCCTCATGAATGGAGAAAGGCAACAATCATCCCTCTGCACAAAGGTGGGCAACAACAGACCCTGGAAACTACAGACCCATAAGTCTCACTAGTCTTATATGTAAAGCCATAGAAAGAATTATCATGAAGATGATCAAAAGAGATATAGTAAACCTCCAGACACTGGACCCAACCGAGTTTGGATTCATCAAGGGCAGATCATTTCTACTCAACCTGGTTGACTTCTTTGAGAAGGTCACCAAAGCAATGGATGAGGGCAATGTCATTCACACTGCCTACCTTGACCTGGCCATGGCATTTGACACAATACCCCACTCTGGTATTGTTGACAAACTCAAGAGGTTAGGTACAAACCCGTATGTCACCCAGTGGATAGCCAACTGGCTTACAGATAGGACCCATGAAGTTAGAATTGGGGTATCCACCTCTACAAAGAGGACAGTCAAAAGTGGAGTCCCTCAGGGATCAGTCCTTGGATTCTCCTTTTTGGCATTTACTTCTCAGAAATCAAGGCCAATGTCAGTGGTCTCTGGCTGACTATATTTGCAGTTGATTGCAAATTAGGAGCTGTCATTGAATCTCACATTGACACAAATGTTCTCCAGTAGGGGCTGACACAGACAGACAACTGGTTTCAGAGCCATGGAGTAAAATAAAATGCCAAGAAATGCATAATAGTATCCTTTGGGAAGTCATCTATCCCTGGTAACTATCATATTGACAACACACCCCTTAGAGTTGACCCAGTAGTCAGGGACTTAGGGACACACATAGAAAGTAATCTAGCCTTTGATCTTCATGTGTCTACAATGGTGAGGAAATCATTCTATATTGCACAACTTATACACAAAGGTATGGCATCTAAGTCCAAGGAAGTCATTGTTGCACTGTATTCAGCATTCATCAGACCTATCAATGAGTACAATGTCCCCTTTAGTATGTATCTAACCAGGCATATCCAACAACTAGAATGTCCACAGAGGTTCCTCACTAAAAGAATACAGGGCATAAGTAATATGACCTGTGCAGACCGCCTCAAGGCCCTATCCCTGTATTCTGTCTCTTACAGGCTTTTGAGGGGAGATCTATGCCTGGCATACAGAGCATTGTCAGACTCCACTCTAATGGACCTCCTGCATATCCACAAAACAAACAGCACCAGAATTACCCATTCTAAAGAATTAAACCTTGCCTGTGATGTAAATATGACCCGATGGAGAGATAGGTATGTATCCCAGAGGGGTTACCTTCATTTGACTGACAACTCATTTGACTGAAACTCATTTGACTGACAAGTAATACATACAGTGCACTGTAAGGTAAATAACAGGGATATGTAGTCTTCCCCAATGTAGTGCGACCCTGGAGTTAGTATATATAGTTGGGGGGGGTGGGGTGTCCCACCTATTTTGGTTTAAATTCTGTACTTTTTGTGTTATAGCATTCTTTAAAATCAAACTAGGTGGGGGGCTTTGTCCCCCACACCCCCTAACTATATATACTAACTCCAGGGTCGCACTACATTGGGGAAGAGGACATATCCCTGTTATTTCCCTTATAGTGCACTCCAAGTACTAGCTGTCAGTCAAATGAGTTTCAGTCAAATGAGTTGTCAGTCAAATGAAGGAGGCCCATCCCAGAGATTACCCTGTCTATGGAACAGTTTCCCCATCCATGTGAAGCAGAGTTCCTCCCTAACCCATTTCAAATGCAACTTGTACAATTGGATGGGAAACTGGAAATTCATCCTTGATTTGGCACCTATGCTTCATAATAGACAGAGGTAGCCTGTAAATGGTTCATCTCCCAGGCACATGCTTACACTTATCAAGGGTATCAGAACTTGTCAGAGATTTGGGATGCCTGGCTAAGCTTAAAAAGGCCCTTGTGGTCATTAGCCTAGTAAACACCTATGAACCTATGAACCTATAAAACTGTTTTTGTTAAAGTCTAGTGACAGTAAAGGGAACCTGAGGTATTTCTTTGTCCAGGATTACCTAAATGACAGAAGGGCGTGTTGTTTGTTTTGATTTTTCAATACTGCTGTATAGTTATCACATTTGTGAATCACTTGGCTCACTGACACAGAATTCAGCAACTCTTGGCAACAACACCAGGGGAAAAAGTGATTTTTGCTTGAATACAGTTTAGAGCAAGACTGAAAAATACTTATTCATTCCCGCTGCACTTGCATTGCATACTGCTTGGTGACTAAACTTCATTATTGCTCTGTGTTTCTTGATGGATTTGCACTTTTTGCCTTGTATATTTGCAGGAGATTACACTTAAAAATTTCACTATAAAATTTTCCCTGAAATTTCATCAGTATTCAATTATGCAAAGAACATCTAGTATGTCTGTTGATAACCAAAGCCTCACAATTTTATCCCCTTATTATATGAATTGTAGTTTATAGTCTTATAACACTTAAGCTCGCCAGCTGTAAACCCTGTTGTACCATCCCCTTGTAGATCAAGTAATAAGGATCTACAGCCATGGATATGGACTTTTCTACTGTCTTGATAGCCCTTTTGTGGATATGGACATCCTGAGGCAATGTAGCAATTGTCTAATGTTTATAGACAACCACTTCATTCTTAAAGATACTAGTATGGTATGTGAGAGATGTAATTTTATGATGTCATTGAAGGGAAGGCTCTCACATACAAGCACTTGTAATACTAAACAGGTTCTCAGTAATACTCAAATTATACCTTCCACACATAATATAGTCCAGCCACATCAACCATCATATGCTGTGGCTGTTAAAAATAATCTTTCTAAACCCCAAAGGCCTCAGACACTGCGCTTGCAATAAACATCCTCAGCAATCTCAGAAGCACTCTGTTTAAACATGTGCCACTATAAATACTTGTCATGGTGTCTCAATTTCTAAGCACATAAGGTAAGCTACCACACAACCCAATATTCATGATCATAGGAAACTCCATTATGAGACATACAGATGTCCCACTCACTAGGCTGAGTATTGAGAGAGTCATGGTCAGTTGTTTATCAAAGGCCAAGCTCCACCAAATCATACACTCAGGTCATTGAGCCCCAAGTACTGATTCATAGTCCATGTCGGTATAAATGATCTGAGATGAACCTCCTGGGACTACATGAAGAGAGACATAATGATACTCTTGGACTATGGGGACATAGGTGGGTATAAGCCTAATGCTGAGCAGCATTCTACCTTCTTAAAGGATGATGCCACAATATGAAAAAGAGGTAATTGACTTTAATTATTGGCATAGTTTTTGGTGTCATTCAAAGGGGGATACAATATTTGTCAGCATGGGAGGATATGGTCAACAGCCCATGCTGCTTTGCCAGGGATGGCCTGCTTTTGTCACTTTTGGCTTCTGAATATTGGATAAAGACTTATCCACCCTCATAGTGTCTTTGATAAACTGAAAAACTTCTGTCATAACAAAACCAACTGAAGAAAATCTAAAGGTGTTACTGCTCAATGCCAAGAGTCTGAACAAGAAACTCCACTCCAAGCATGCTCTCCTTAACATGGAAGATGTAGATGTCTCTGCATGTACTGAGATATTATTTAAAACCATGAGAGCAGACTGACTGCAGGGGCTATAATGTCTTCCACACATTTAGACTAGCTAGTACACATCAAGGGGCAAAACATGGAGGTGTTTCATCTTATATGAAAAAAAAGCAATCACTCCACAAGGCTAGTCAAACAGTATGACACAGTTGAGCTTCTCCACATACAAATTACCATAGGCAAAGTCCCATACCATATCCTTGCAAGCTATAGGTTCCTCTATGACACAGGTAGTCCATAACATATACTTAAACATGCTAGAGGCACTCTGCATTCAACCTAACACCATATTTATGGACAACTTTAAACTACCCTGCTATAAACTGAGAATCATACACAACCCCAAACATGCAGGCCCAGAGATTCCAGGAATTTATAAATACATACACCCTGGACCAGCTGGTCTGGACATCCAGTGGGGGCAGTAACATCCTGAACTTGGTCCTCACAAACATGGGGGAACATTGATCTTCCTGATGTAATGTCCTCTCTTTTCAGGTTGGATGATAATGCTGTCTTTTTGAACTAAAATTAAAACCTGGGACCCCAGCTAACCTAGGAACATTTCAAAACTCTTCTAAGGCAAACTTCCTACTGTTAAGTGGTACCCTGGCAAAATTCCAAGTCCCCCAAACCCTGGGAACACCTCTGCCTATGCAGAATTGTTCACAGAAACTCTCTATAATCATATAAATAGTTGTATAGAGATAGCAGTACCTACCCAAAATAAGTATAGGTTAATCTCAAAACATAAGCCACCTGGTGGAATGCCAACATTATAGGTTGTACAACTGAAGAAAGAAAATCATGGCAAAAATTTGGAAGTGCAATGCCCAGCAAATCTAAGCAGAAAAGTGAAAGGGTTAGTCAAGTCTACAAAGGACAAATCAGAGGTAAAAATAACAAACAAAGGACAACTACAAAGCTTTTTTTTGTTATGTCTTCAGTCTCAAAGACAGTACGCAACAACATGTTGAACTAATTGTTAATAGATCCACCTATACTGAGGCTTAAGATATTTCAAATCTACTGTCTGACAAATTTAGCTCCAATTTTACTTCTCTCCTCCTAAATACCCCTCAGAAAATACCATTGAATATAACTCCCCCATCTCTCACTAAGGAAAAGAAACTCAATGGACTCCTCAAGGTCAAAAAGCCGGTATTGATTGGCCCCAATAATATCCCAAGATGCCTGATTAATACCATGAAACACAACCTGTCCGGAACACTAGAATCAATATTTAATCATAGCTTTCAGACAGGCTTCATGCCAAATGAATGCAGGACTACAACTGTCATCATGCTGCACATGAGTGGGTCATCTATGGACCTCAGTAACTAAAGATGTGTCTGACTAGTCTCATATGCAAAGCTATGGAAAGAACTGGCATGGAAATGATAAACAAAGGCATAAGAAATCTTCAGACACTGGAACCATCTAAGTTTGGTTTTGTCAAGGGCAGACAATGCCTACTTAACCTGGTAAACTTGTCTGAGAAGGTCACCTAAACAACATATGAGAGCAGAACAGTGCATACTGCTTAAATTGACCTGGTCAAGGCATTTGACACAATACCCCACTTGGGCATCACAAACAAGTAAAATTAGATATAAACCCATGTGTCACCCACTGGACAGACAGCTAGCTCACAGACAGAACTCAGGAAGTTAGGATATGGGAGTCTACTTCCAAGAGACCAGTGACGGCAGAGTGTCCAAAGGCTCAGTGTTGTGTCTGCTCTTTTTTGGAATCTACTTCTCAAAAGTCAAGGTCAGCATCAAAGGCCCATGGTTGTCTATGTTTGCAGATGACTGCAAATTAGATAAGTCATAGAATCCAAAAAGGCACAAATAACCCCCATGAAAGCTTGACAGAGACTAATAACTAGTACCAGAGCTATGGTCAAAAACAAATTGTCAATAAATACATAATGGTATGTTTGGGAAAACAGCCACCCCTATAAACAACCACAATGATAATATACCCATCAGAGAAAATCCAGTAGTCAAGACTTGGAAACGCATGTTAGACAGTAAACTGGCTGGCTTTTGACCATCACGTGTCTGTGGTAGTAAGGAAATCATTCTGTGTTGCACAACTTATAAGCAAGCATATGGCACCTAGGTCCAAAGATGTTATTGTTCCACTGTACTCATCACTCATCAGAGCAATCATTAATACCCCTTTTGGTATGTACTTGGCCAGACATATATATGACAGCTGGAATGGCCACAGAGATTTCTCACAACAAGAATGTTAACAACATGTCTTATGCAGACTGCCTCTAAGCACTGTCTCTGTACTCTGTAGTCTACAGACTACTGAGACTCCATCTGTGCCTAGCATATGTGGCATCATCTGATCCCACTCTGATGGACCTACTGCACATTTGCAAAACAAATAGTACCAGAATTATTCAATCTAAGGACCTAAACCTTGTCCGCTACATAACAGGACATGTTGGAAAGACATTTGTGTGTCACAGAGACTATTCCTTCTCTGGACCAGGCTTCCCATTCATATAAAGCAGAGTTCTTTCCTAACCCAATTCAAGCATAACTTAAATCAGTGGATGAGGAATCAGAAATTTACCACTACTTTTGCATTTATGTTTCTGACAGACAGAGGCAGTCTATTTATGCTTGTCCACTCTATCCCAACCTCACATATACACCTCAAAATAACCTTGAGTACCGAAAAATTGTCAGATATATTTGAAAAAGTTCCAAGAGTTGCTATCCTAATAAATGCCTATGAACCTATGATTGTCTAGTGCCTTTTTCAAAAATTCTACAGTACAGGAAATTTGTACAGAAGCCATATGGTCTACCTTGCACACCTTCATGAATCATTACAAGCTGAACATAATTTCTAGTTCTAGAGCATTCTTCCATCTTGAGGAACATCCTGTCATGATGCCAGCCAAAGAAAAAAGGTAGGTTGGGATTCTATCTCATCAGTCAGATCGGACAGATGGATGAAACAGAATAAAAAAGTTATGTATTTTGTCTATCCAGTGTGGCAACCTTTCCTCCATCCCCATCCAGATTTTGCATTCAGTTAGGTTTCAGATGTCTATATGGCCAAACTTGATCTGTGGAGAGTGTGGCATGCAGAGAATTATAGAAGTGAAAAGTTAGGAGCTCAAGGAAGAGAGACATAACAAATGGCTGGATTGGATCTGACAAGCGTTTGTGGTACCAACAGTCATATTAGAAAGTCGATGATGAAATGGATCCATCATTATGGCAAGTACATAACTTTTGTTTTCAGTGGATTTTAACCACTTCTTTACCTCTTATTGTGCAGCCATTTTACAGACTAGTACAGCTAGCATTTTGACCCTAACCCCACATGTACAAGCTTAGCACTGTTCTGTCAGTTATTGAGTTTATTTTATTTGTGTTGTTCAGTCTGTTTCTCAAAGTAAAATTAATTACAATGTTAATGGATTCTTAGCTGGACTGGGTAATCAATACAACTTTTTATCATTTATTCCAGTCTTCAACTCTTGTCTACTATGTTAGGAACCAGAACTGTATATTCATCTACAGTGAAACCATATGTAAAGCCCAATCAACAACCAAAGTGAAAGCACAGTACCTGGGGTATGCAGCTAAGAACAGCAGTTGCTCCTTATCACTCGGTGATCCTCTCACTCTGTTTTGTCTGTGTAGGTTTTCATACTGATAACCATTTGCCAGAACTGGGATAACTTCTTCTGAAAGCCCCTTTTTTTCTATTTGTGCCGAGTTATTTCCTTTCTATAGTGACATACTTCCTTGAGATTTAGCTGCTGCTTGATACCTTCTTGCACCTCCAATATTCTTTCTTGCCCTAACCCTGTTTCGGCAGTGGCATCTTGATCTGGCCAGATTAGCTCTTAAATGTCCATAATTTTGCAGAATGTCCTTATTTTGCCTCATATTTTTGCTCTGTCCCTCATAACATGTTTAATGCCAAATATTACAGCTTTGCATTAATTCAAAAAATACACGTTGATGCAAAACCCATTGTTCTAGTAAATTCCTAACTGAGCTAGGGTGATATTTACAAACCATCCCTGATTTGGGGCCTTTGTCCCCTACTATTTTTGACTGTCCAGAAATGTTGAATAAAGAAATGAAGTTATATGTTGGCCAGACAGCCCAACTACGTTTTCTTTCTTTTGGTTTTGTTCTGTTCCCTGTTCTTCTCCTATTGTTTCTGAATCTTTCCTGCAATATCTCCAACATTTTTCTTCCCTGTGGTGAATCTTTTTGATCTACTGTTGTACTTTTGGATTAAGATTCTCTGTGGCTCTCTTGGCTAATCCCTCAATGTGCTTTATCAGCATCTTCCATTTCAGGGCTGCATGGCCCCTCTTCTTGGATTAGGTCCTTTGTCCTCTCTTCTAGTGGAGGTTTCCCACTGGGTTCAGTTTGGTGTATAATGTCCCTTTCTGGATCCCGGCAGGTCCATGGGGTCACGTCTTTATCTGATATCTGGAGTTTCAGGTTTGAGAGGTCAGTTTCCATCACTAACCTTCTCTGTCCTGGGCAGAGTTCAGTTTCCATTGCTTGCCCTCTCTGTGTTGTGCTCCTCTGTGCTTTTCTGTTTCTTCTGTACTTCAAATGTCTTATAAGGCTCCATGTAGCTTCTGGGTTAGAGACATTAAATCTCCCTAATGTTTTTTTCCTACTAGCACAAGAGTTATTATCGGTGTTAAAACCCGGTGCAATCTTCTCATTCCTGCACTTGATAAGTTATTTTCAGGAATAAGACAAGAGTAGTCTTGGATCAGTTTGATTATCATTCCTGTTTCTCTTCTGACACAAGAGTAGTCTTGGATCAGTTTGATTATCATTCCTGTTTCTCTTCTGACACTTCCTCTGATGTTTTTTTTTTTTTTTTTAGCAGCCAATTTTTATATTTGTAACTTTGGAACTTCTATAGCACATAACTTGGTCTTAATGTTTTTTTTTTACTTGAAACCAGTGAACACCTCATTTCCCAGACATTACTCTAACATTGAAACTGAAAGGATTCCTGTCAATTGAATGAATCCGCGTCACGAAACATGAACACTGAATCAATATCTATCTGAAATGTGGGGAAAAAAACAGAGAACTCAGTGAAAACTCGTGTGTACACAGGGAGAACATATACATTTCAACTGAAATGCATCTAGATGGGAAATAAAACAGACAACCAAGTGGGTCATTAAAGCTAACCACTGGGCAGATTGTATGTCTGTATATGCATCCTGTAAATGGCTGATATTCCTACCATGAACTAATAGACTGCAGTCCTGCAAAGGTCTAATTCCTTCCTTCCTTCCTTATGTCCACTGCTTGTTAGGATGTCTGCATGTTCCCCAGTAGGCGATGTCGCAGGGTAAGTTAAACGTAGGGCAGTAAAAACACATAAAGCTTTTATAAACCATTTTTAGAAATCTGCAAGGCACCTAATCCCACCTACTCGAACAATACTACAAGGTAGCAACACTTGCTGCTACTACTGCATACAGAACACACCCTTGCTTATTTCTAAAATAACTTTAAAGCATTTCTCAGTCACTACATGCAACCTAATCTACAAATCAGATAAATGCCCTAACAGCAGCAGCAACATAATGCATCACTACTCAACTAAAAGAATCCTTTGCTCCACAGATAAAAATCTATCACTAGTCACAAAGTCTAATATCTCTGCAGGTGACTCCCTGGTCTCCTTCTATGTATACAAAATCTGGAACTCCATTCTACGTATCTTGAAACAACCCAGTGGTTGTGCATCTACTGGTCACCATTCTTTTTTACCTTACGGACTACTTCTTGCTTCACTCTTACTCCACCTTTAGCAGTCAAACCACTCATCAATGAATGCTGTATATAAGCCTAAATGTACTTGCCAATGTTAATAATGTATGCTGTATTTAAGTAGCTCTAGTTATTTGCAGTTATATATTAATCTGTCTGTCCCTGAACATTTACTTTTCCTTTGGAGATTGGGGTAGTCCTACTATGCTGGTTGTCTCTTTTGAGAGGAAACCCAATGTGCTAGTTCTACTAATAGGGGAAATTTGACCAGGGAATCAGGAAAGTTCCTCTACTCTTTTCAATTAGTCCCATGGGATCTTTCTGTCCTCTTGAGCTACCACAGATCCAAGCAGATGGACCTCATTTTATGTCTCATGCAAAGGATGACACACTCCATAGTATGCAATCAGCAATCCAGTCATCTGGAGTGAGAACAGAACTTACAGCATTCTGGTCTTCCAGCACCAAAGGTAAACGTGCTGCCTTTTGCAACAATGACACTGTTCTATATTCAAGACCTTTAGCGATGCCTGTAATATGTATAATGCAAATAAGTTATTTCTGTACTACAGTAACTCTACTTAGTTGTTACAAATGCTCAACATATTCTTTTCTCTTTTGGTTTAATATTTGACTACCTACTCATTTCTGTAATATGCACTTTTTGTCTTCTAACCACTAACTGATAATTCTTAGGAATACTTTCATTAGACTCATACTCCTTTATAGGTTCATAGGATGATACTAGGCTATTAGCCTGGATGTCCTTATAAGCCTAGCTAAGAATTTCACCCATGTTCCCACAAAGTAAGCACCTGTTTTCCCTGTCCAGCAGGGACACAGGTGGGATCCCAGGGGTATATTTTCTGTTTCCCTTCCAGTTGTCCAGGTTCCTCTTAAAGAGGGCTAGTGAGGTACTCTGCTTGACACGGAGAGGGAGTCTATTCCACAGATGGGGGAGTCAGTGGGACACAAATCTATCCCGCCAACAAGTTCTATTAATGTCACAGACTAGGTTGAGGCCTTGCATGTGGGTTGCATGAGTGGAGTTTGACTTACGGATATGCAGCAACCCCATCAAGGCTGAGTCTGAGACAGCCTTGTATGCCAGACACAGGTCACCTCTGAGCAGTCTGTATGAGACTGAGTAGGGGGACAGGGGTTTTAGCCTATCTGTATAGGATAGGTTTTTGAGACCCTAGATTTTCCAGGTCAGGAACCTCTGTGGTCTCTCCAACTACTGCATGTGCTTGGCAAGATACATGTCGAAGGGGGTCATTGTACTCGATAATGGGTCTGATAAGGAAGGAGTACAGGGATGTTATGACCTTCTTTTTCCTGGATGAAATACCCTTACTTATGAGGTGGACCATTTAGAAATCCTTCTGTACAACAGAGGTAACATGGTGGTCAAAAGTCAGGTTGCTATCAACTTGGGTGCCCAAGTCCCTCATGACTGATTGCATGCTTAGTACGTTGTTGTTAATGTGATAATTAGTGGGGATGCCATTTCCCCCAAAGGGAATAATGATGCATTTCTTGGCATTCAGTTTGAGGCCATGCCTCTGGCACCAGTCATTAGTTTGGGTAAGGCACTCTTGGAGTATGTTCACATCACTAGGGGAATTTATGACAGTATCCATCTTGCAGTCATCTGCAAACTTCGTCAGCCACAGACCACTGGTTTTGGCTTGCACCTCAGAAAAGCATATCCCAAACAGTAGAGGCCCCAAGACCGATCCTTGGGGTACTCCACTTGTCACGGGTCTACTACTAGAAGAGGCTTCCCCTGTTTTGACTGAGTGGGTTCTATCAGTGAGCCAGTTAGCTACCCATCTGGTAACATATGGGCTGATGCCTAGCTGGGAGAGTTTATCTATTATGCCTGAATGGGGAATAGTGTTGGAGGCTTTGGGTAGCCCTTTGTAAGCCTGATGGATGTATTTTGTCTGGAGTTTTTCTCCCCTTGTCTCCACTGATTTTTTTATTTTATTTTTATTTACACTATCCTGACCAGGTTAGTTTCACTAGGCCAATATACTCTTTTAAAGGGAAACCTGAGATGGTATGGGTACAGACTGGGGGAAATTTGACCAGCGCACCTGTGATCTTTCCCCTACTGTTTTCTGTAAGTGCCATGTGATCTTTCACATCCACCTGAGGTAACATCCACTCAGGCAGTTGCCAATGATGTTAGTGACCTGGATTTAATTAGGGACTCATGACTCTGAGGGCTTGCTAGAGAAGAAATCTATGAAATGGCTGATGTTCAACTTGTCTTTTTTCACTAGGTGTGATGAACTATGTATCTATCCATCTATCTATCCATATATTTATTTTTTAGTCATTGTTTACTGGGATAGTCAAACTGGTCACATGACCCCTTCCATCCTTAGGATGAGACATTAAATTGAGACCCATCTGCCTGAGTTGTTGGTAGTTCAGTTGATGGAAAAGATCCCATAGCTCTTATTGAAAGAATATGGGAAGGGCCCCTGTGCCCGCCCCAGGCCAAAGTTTCAATAGTCAGTATTAATACCACCTCAGGTCTTCCCTGAAAAAATGCCACTGGCCTAGTGGAACTAACCCGGGCCACAAAAGATAAATAGATAGACAGACAGACAGACAGAGTTATATTAGTGGCTTTCAAATAGATGTTTGTTAAGCATTCTGCATGCTGCTATCTTAAGATATTTTCCACTTTGCAAGCAGGCCTATAAAAAATGCAGAATATCTGTGAAAGACTTACATCTTCCTCTTTTATCTACTAGGACGGAAATTTGTGATTGTGGAATCATGTTTTGTGTCTTTATACAGTTAACGTTTACTGCTATTTTAATCACATTAAAATGTTTATGCTATATTTTCCATAAAGAAAGAAAGAGTGTATCTGAAGGTGGATGGCATTTAGCTATCTGAATGTGAGTTGCACAATATGCTGAGGAACAGAATGTCAGTTGCTGTTTTCTCTAGTATACATGTGCCAAGATAAAAAACTCACAAAAAAAACAAATTTTTTGCAGGGGCCAATCCCTCCTGCATCCCTCATATATGAAACATTTGGTACTCTAAGTTTGCATTACCATAATGCTCCTGAAACATATAGCTAACAAAGAAGGATATGTACTATTTTATATTTGAGCTGATATGTATAAACTATTATTAAATATATATGGTTCTGCCTGGAAAATGCCTTCTTCCTTTATTAATTGTATGAATTTTATTTCATTACAATAGTTCTTTCCTAATATAAGTTTAGGCACTAAAGAGTTCAAGGCACAGCATATATGATAGGTTTACTTGTGGAAGAAATAATTTTACTGTGCTGCACATTCCTCTGATAGATCATTACTTTTAACTCAACAAATATTTAGGCTGTCTTCTGTTTATATAGATATGCATTTCTTTCAAAGACAAGTTTTAAATTGACTGTTATACTAGAAATCTATAATTGTAACAGGTAAACATTATCAGTTTATGCTGCAGGTGTTCTCTGCAAGCCCATCTCTCTTCTCTCTCTCTGTCACTCACACACACACACACACACACACACACACACACACACACACACACACACACACACACACACACACACACACTGTCTTTCACTCCTTTCTCTCTGTCTGTCTCACTGAAACTTTAACCAGCTGCTGAAGGATAAGTCGATAGCTGAAAGTACTGCAATTTGTTTTTTCATCCTATTCATTTCTTATCATAGCTACACATACCCCACAATGCATAGCATAATAGGAAATATATGCAGATTCTCTGTTAAATAATTCATACTAGTTTTACTTTAAGCAAAATTGCGTATGGCATTCACTTCTCAGAGAGCAATGAGCAAAGGTCAAGTAATGACATGCACATACTCATATCTCTCCCCCTTTGGGACTGCTGGTTGTGCTTTGCAGTAACCCCTTCCTCAAAGTAATTGCTTAGGGCTTCTTTTCGGTATTTTTATTTCTCATATCAAGCCCCAGAGTCTTGCTAGAGTTCCTATAAATATACTTCTCAGAGGACATGTATTTATCCGGCTTTCCTTAGTAAAGCTCTGAAACAGAAGAGCAGAAATGTGCTTCTGTCTACCTGCTAGATAGAAATGCATGTGTGCACAGACTCTGCAAAGGAGATTGGATTTTATTTATTCTGGCAAAGGCTGCTGATACAGTGTTGCATACATAATATTAGGGAAAAAAAGATATTTGACATTTTTAGATCAGGCTTCTTAAAATTTTTCTAAGTAAATGTCCCATTCAGAAAAATACATTTCTCCTACATGTGAGGATTATGAAATATCAGCCATTTGATTAATTCTAAATTCTGGTGCCGATTCAATAAAGCCTACACAGTCCGCTAAAACCGTGTGTATGTCGCACCATGATACGCACATGATAGCGCACCATTTTGTATTCAGTAAGTGGCTCTACATGCAGTGCAGAGCCGTGCAAACATGGTAGACATCATGGCATGCAAATTACAGTGTAAGCAGCTGAACTGTATGCTAATCAACCAATCCAAGATGGAGGAACTATTCAACAAGCTATAAAGCAACCGTGTAGACTCAGTGCTGATTTTCCTGCAAATTCCAAAACCTATTGGAATACAATTAGGGAGACTAGGCTACATGGAAAGAATGTTAGGAGCTGCTGTTGCTCTTATTCATGTGTATGTGCAGCAGGCCCATGTCTATGCTTCTGCTAATAGACTACTGCCAAGGAGAAGGGTTTTTAGACCACGTTTTACTTTTCATAATTTGCATAAGGTGGAAATTATAGAGCATTACAGGGGGGATAGACACAATACAGAAACTCTGCGACCTCTGTTGTCCTCAACTAAGACCAAGGGCAAGCTGAGGGGAACCAATAATAGTGGAGACTAAGGTATGTGTAGCACTTAGAATTCTAACTACAGGAACCTTCCAAAGACCAACAGCTGGGGATGTCACAGGCATCAGCATCCAGGAACCTCCATCAATTTCTGAATGCTATGCTGCAATATGATAATGAGTACATATATTTCCCTGTACAGCTGAGGATAGAGCCAGAACTATGCAGGAGTTCTACCCTGTAGCACACTACCCAAAAGTCCCAGCTGTCTGAATGTGTGTGCTGGTAACCCAGGCAGTTACCATGACTCACATATCTGGCACACCTGTCAACTGTATGAGATGTTTACTAGGGGGGGATATCCCACAGGGTCATTTCCTGGCTTTGCACTTGTCTAAATCCCAACTGAATACTGTCCCTATTTAACCCTTCCTGAGAAATTCTAATAACAGATCTTGAATTTACCAAGCCACCCTTAAATTTCTTATTCCTACTTTTTTAACCACTAAGACATATATCTAACTATGTTTCTCTAAATATTATAATGTTCTTTGTACATGAGTGTGATGTTGTTTCTCTAATTGTAGGATGTTCTTTATAACACATTTATGATTATTATTAACCAAAGGAGCTAAAGTTGATCATCTCATCATATGTTTTGTATTTTTCTTATATTGCACATGTATTCTTTGTAACTTATGTGACTTTTTTGAAGGGCTCAACTTAAGTTTGTATTTTCTTATATTATGTATTCTCTGTGGGGTATTTTTGTTGTCTCATCCTATGATTATAGCCTCTGCTGAAAATGGGTTACCCATACTGTCGGACTGTCTTGGTAAACAAATATCTTACTCTTATTATTATAATCTATTCTATTGTCTTCTGAACTGTTCTTCCCTATACTCTGTGGTCTTTTAGCTATTTCTCTTTCTTTCACCAACTCTGTTTCCATATTCTCTTCCTTTCTTCTTCTTCACTCATTATTGAACTGTTTGTCATATACATCATACTATTTTCTTAATACACAATCTGTTTACCATATATTTAAACTCTTGTTATGATGGGAGTTTGCCATATATATTTATTTATTTTTCTTATTTTTAAGTTTTTTGTATGTTAAAATATTTTATCTTGTGCATAATATTTTATTCTGTAGCTCTGTTTTGATTGTATTCTTAATGGGGCTTTCCACCGGGCCTCCATTGAAAATGGGCCTTGGTTTAGTCAAACATACCAGTGGTACAGCTGTAGCGTTACCTCACAGCGAGAGGTTCTTCTGTTCAATTCATGGCTGGAGTGCCTTCTGTGTGGAGTCTGCATGTCCTCCCCATGGTCGAGTGGCCTCCGAAAGACATGCATGAATGGGCGTGCCTTTGCTGAAGGTTGGGCATCAGGCTGGCAACTCGGCAACATAAAAAATCTACTGCCAATCATTAGCGGACTGGAGTTCCGCTGTGGCGATCCCTAACTGGGAAAAGCCAAAAAGACAAACAACAACCCAGTTGACAAATGTCAAAATAAAAATAAATAGACAAATTTACTGAGGGATACAGGTTATGCACTGGAACCGAGGCTGATGACTCCTATCAGAAATGCACATGCACTACTGAAGAATGCTATAATGAGGCACACACTCAAACAAGAAATATCATAGAGCATGTGTTTGGGCTGCTGATGCTATAATGAGGTGCACGCTCAAACAAGAAATATCACAGAGCATGTGTTTGTGTGCTGAAGTCTTGGTTCCGGTGCTTAGATGCATCTGGGGAAGCCCTGCAATACAATCCCCATACATGTGCTGAAATATTCACCATCTGTGCCATGCTCCACAACATTATCCTGAGAAAACAGCTTCAGCAGGAACTACAAAAGGAATGGCCACACATCCCACCACCACTACAGACAAGGTCAAAACAGCCGCATGCAGGTGAGGAGGAGTCAGAGGGGGAACCAGCAGCCTCCGTGTGTGTAGGCAGAAGTAGACATGCACAATATGGCCTCACACTTGCCAAGAGGCAACAGATAGCACACACTCACCACCTAAGGGGTAAAACCTTCATTCTATGCGCATACATACAGTAACATTGATGTCAGGCAATGCTCACAACCTTTACTTACCCATGTAATGGCTGTGTACTGCTATCATCAGACAAAGTCAGCTCTGAACTAAAACTCTCACAACTGCTGGATTTCCAAATCTGGAACAGAAAAATAAATTAAAAACAACCAACTGGAATAAGGGAAAGAAACAAACCCAGAAAAGGCATCATACTTCCCTCTTGGTGTTGAGTACACAGGCAACAATTAAGATGAATGAAGCAAGTCCACACTCCAAACAAAGTTCTAATTTATGAATTAAATACTTTCATCTCTTATAGTAAAGAAACTTCCTCAGAATTAAATCCCTTTAACTAGACATTTAATTACCCCTCCAATTCACACTTCCACCAATGACATTCAAGTAAATGTGTGCAGAAAAAAGTCACTATGTAAAGAGACAAAATCATGTCCAAAAAAATCCCTTTGCACATAAGTCAATACATATAGATCCACTGCTTATAATAAATAAACCCAAAAATATTAAAACTGACATTAACTTTAAGAACTTACTACCTTTAAAATGTTAACTACACATAAAAAGCATAAAAAAACAACACACGATTAAACTTCACCAAAACCAAACTGAATGTACCGTGTGTGATGTTCTATAACATACCTACATTTCAACTGTAAAAGACAATTAATAGAGCAAGCCTCATTAATGCCAGGAAACCTCATTGCATTAAGTTTCAACTGCCATTTTAGTTCATATTTATTGAGGTGCTCATTCATAATAATGGCTCTCTGATCTTTAATAACTTGCTTCAAAACACTAAATTAAAAGAATGAGAAGGTGAATCCAAAATATGCTTTGTAAGTGCATTTCTCTTGTTATTCTTCCTAATATCTAAAAGGTGCTCGGATATCCTATTCTTAAGCTTTTCTTTCCAACATAAAATACTGCACATTTTATGCAGGAAGCTATATAAGTTACATGAGAGGATTCACAGATAAAATGACCCTTTAGCTCAATTTTTACACTATTCACTACCAGGGTGTCAGTGGTGATGATATATGGGCATTGGATACAATGGCCACACTTAAACATGTTCTTTTTTCCTTGAATACTCATAAATTCTGGACTCCAGAAAATTCTTAAAAGACCTATGTTTTTATAGACAACAATTGGACCATCACCTAATAAGTTTGATGTTCTATTATCACACAAAAACACAGCCCAGTTTTTCTTCAGAATATCAAAAAACACCATAACTGTCTAACATGAATGCCGTAATGAATAATTTCTCCTTGACATCACTTACATTCTTATTATTCATTGAATTAGGTACCAGCTAACTACCCAAAGTTGTATTATTATCTATTATACTGACTGACCTAGATCCTGACAGTATAGGTCTATAAAACCCATGCTATCTTTTATATACAACTTCTTCCTTGATGTTATAAAAACTGCCAGAGTCAAGAGGCACTGAAGCCACAGTAGCCACACTACCATGGTCAAGTGTCTCACCCTTCACCTCTCCAATATCTGAGAGCTCACTGGAATGAGTTTGCATGGGCCTACATGTTGTATCCAATGGAATTACAAGGGATGGCTGAATGTCAACCTCAGTGTCAGATTCAACCTCTGTACCCCCCCCCCTCCGATTGTGCCTATGTTTGGCCACCATCATCATCAGACTCTGATGATACTCTGACATCTGGTGGTAAGAGACCTAAACTTCTATTGTCAGAATAACCTGTGATAATAGGCAACAAACACAGGAAAGAAATTAATAGATACACTACTACCGTTCAATATATGCTAACAAACTAACATTGGTGCCACTATCACAGATGGTACCACAATACACAGATAGTCCTGACAACTGCCTTATGCATATGGATAAATTAATATTTTTGTGAAATGCTCATCAGTACTGAAATAAAATTTTTTGGCTTACGATATGCAGAAGACTCCACACTTGCTATGGAGGATGGTCTTGGAACTGGAAGAAGTTAAACAAAATGTAAGGAAGCCATCATCACAATAACAATAACATAGGGGGAAAAATGTTGGCCTTTATATGTCCATTAACAATGCATTTAACTGAAACTTGGATGACACATCCATCCCAAGCCCATGTGTACTGAACCAGAATATGTTGTTAACTATCAATCTATAACTAGTCCCCTCCCCAAAAAAATGTTAAACAACTTAAGTATTGCTTTCAATATTTTACTATACAAGAAGTATTTAACAATTGACATTGGTAAGCCAGTCTGGAAGCTCCTCCTGGGACATACTTGTCCTCTGTGAAACAGCAGTACCAACATCAATCACATGCTGTTGTGCACTTTCCACTGAGCTCTCTGGATCCCTGACAGTGGACAGGAACTCTTCATTTGGTGTCAGTGGTGGCTCTGTAGCAGTCCCACACTGGTATCAAGCTGTCCATGGACCACTGCAGCTGCTCTCCACTGGACTGATGAAATCATGTCAGTGCCCCTATGACTCACCTGATCATATTGTTCTGCTGCATCTCCTGACAGTGTTCGTGTCATTCACTATCTGGTTCAAAATTTGCATTCTTTCAGACATATCCCCATGTTCTCTCTCCAGCAGAAAGGCACCATGTTGCTGAAATTCTTGGACAATGACATCATTTCCTGAGCCATTGCCATAGTCCTAGGTGACATAACACACAAAAAGTCGCTACACAAAAATATCACATAAATAAAATTCCTGCTTAGATATAACACATATTATTAGTTTTTCAATATACCTGCTGGAGAAATAAAAAACTTTTTCAGTTATACAAATATAAAAAAGATTATGTGGTTGTAACATAACGCAGTCACACATAAACCAAGGTTTGATCCAAAACAAGGAAACCTCTGTAAAAACATTTAGTTGTGCCAACACTGAAATGTAACTTGGCTCCTCCACCCCCAAAACAACAGGAAATAATTTTTTTTACAAAACAAAGGAATACAACAGCAGTAAATTATTATAAGTGCTATCAAGCAAAATGTCCCAAAGACATATGTGCACATTTACCACAGAACAGTCATTTTCACCTCTACTTGTGTCCAGCACTCCCCTAGAGGTGTCTATGAGCCATCCTAGAAGGCTAATACCTCCATATCCTTGACAAGTTACGACATTTACATTTCACTGAAATAACAATAGAAGAGTGTAAAGAGAAAAAGTTGGAACGTTTACAATTGTAATGAAAGTTAATAAGGCTGTGCATCTGAGAAAGTAAAATACCTATGCTATCAGTAAACTTCTAAGAAATGCATACAGATAAAAGTAACATTTGATAACACACACACACACACACACACACGTGTATGTATGTATGTGTATATATATATATATATATATATCTATATATCTATATATATATATATATATATATATATATATATATATATATATATATTTTCCTGGTGATGTGAGCAAATCCAGTATATAACTGAAAAATGCAATCATACCTTAACAAGATCAGTAGGCTTCTGTGCAGATAAATCCAAAGTAATAGCAATCGTCTTGAGTGTTATCCACATAAACAAGTCTCCTCACCTTCAGGTTCCCGAGCTACGTGATTCCCATTTGTGTACCAGATGTAATCATAGTGCAGGCACTCCCTCAGTGTTTGTTCCTACTGGATTTCAACTGTGAATGATTACTGCTAGGTAGAAGGAAAACAACAGGAATTCAGACTCCCTTACCTCCAGTGTGTGTGTCAGCTGGGTTAGACTTACAAAGTGTAGAAGTAATTCTATCAAGTTTGTAAATGTATGTAAGCAGCACGACTTTCAGTTTCTGTTCAGTAATACCCAAATTCCCCTACATTTGTGGAAAACTATATATTATTGCCATTTAATAATCTCACACATTTTAAGCACAGTGGTACAAAATGCTTTATGTACTGCATGTGTCAGATTTCTGCTCAGGTAAGAGAAGAATAAACACCATACATAGATAAGACAGAGCTGCATTTCTACAAACAATAGCCATAAATGGTTATGTGATCACTCATTGCACTACACCTGAAATTAACACACGGGTACAAACAACTTAGACGTGTACAAGTGCCATATGTATTGTTAATACTGTGGAAGATTTGCGACTTGTTTTTATGCAGAGTCATTTTCATTCCTGCAGCAAAACTGTTTCTGTGGCAAAGAGGAATAAGACACCCTTACTGTGTTTTGTAGGCTCATTGGTGCGAGACTTCAAATCCAGACTTTTGTAAAAATCTTTCACGTGTACTATTATTTTTTTTTGTACTGTTGTTTATTTTATAGATTTTTCTTCATAGATAAAACAAGTTAAGCTTTGCTTCTCACATCTGGTCACCACTTACCGTCGCACAAACCTGGACTAATGGCCCATACACAAAGTAGAACACCTGCAGACAGGATACAGACATTCTTGATTTTAAAAAGGATAGATTGTCACATTTTCTGTTTTCCATCACCAAACCCACTAAGAACTGTTGAGCGATGGTTATCAACCTTCCCCAACATCTGCAGGTCTTGAACACCTGCAGAGAGGAAGCAGAGAGTAGACAATTTCAAACCAGATGTATGCTATCAAATATGTTGGGCACTGTGCAAACACAGTAAGTGACATTGCATGGCAGTTAACACTCAGAAGTTAATAATGAATATGAAAATATCCAACTATTTTTTTTAACTATTCCTGTGGCAGCAGGTGTAAGTGCAAGGCTGCAATGCAGATGATCATGGGTTTTAACAGAGCAAATTTCAAATATTTTTACTGTTGTTCCATTTTACTTTATATTAAAATTCACATGAAAAAATTATTACACACTCCCAATTTTATTCAGGGTTGCACACTCAGTTTTAATAAACTCATATGAAGTATTTGTGTGGGTGAGGGTATACTTACTAATATATTTCTGTAATCATAATTGTATTCTCTAGCCTTGAATGGTCTTCAGACTTCAATAATAGTCATGCACACAGGGATGTATAAACCAGGACCTTGTCAGGCCACACACATGCATGGTTAACCCCTCAGTCTAAAAACAAAAGTGTAAGGCTAAAAAAAATTTATTTAATTAATACAGTGCACAAACAAACCGGTTTTGGCTGGTACACAACACAGCCTTCCTCAGTGTAAAATAAAACGCATTTCAGGTAGTCTTTTATACATGCACTTAATTAAAATAGGCTTGTAATTGGTTGATCTAAAATTGTTCATTTAATCCAGGTGGAAATAAACCACCCAGCTTAACAATCCATTTTTCCTCTTTGGTGTCAAGAATGGAATGTAAACCCGCTTTGCTGAATTTGTTGCCTTTCATGATATCTATTACCATGAAACTAAACTTGGCAGATGAATTTAAACAATGTTTATATAAAGCACTACTTAGTTTCTTGTTCTTCATATCACTGGTATGCTCAGAAATTCTCAATCTTAGTGATCGTGAGGTTTGCCCTATATAGAAAGAGTCACAGCTGCATGTTGCTAGATATATCAGCCATTCACTACTGCAATTGTCAAAAACATTAATGTCATAAGCTGTACCACAGTTCTTACTTGTGAATTGTTTGGATTTAAAAACCTTATTGCAGTGAGTGCACTGTCCACATGGGAAGCATCCTGTAAGCACCTCACCCGATAATGTAGTTTGAACCTCATGGAATGGTGTCCTGGAATGTGAATGCTTATAATGATTGAAATGGGAAGCAAGATTTCTTCCTTTATGAAATGAAAACTGCCATCTGTCTGACAGAATGTTAGTTAGGTTGTAGAATATTCCACTGTCTCTGTACACTGTTGATTAATAAATCAGAATTCCTGCCATAAGTGGTCACTAGTCTAATGGGTGCCAAGCTTTGCTGCTCCTGTTGTTTATAGGTCAAAAGGTCTTCGCTCTTGAGTGTATTTGCCCAATTGTTGGCCTGAAGAACATGTCCCATCTGATTTCCCTGGTCCCTAAACCTGTAGGTCAGATCAAGCCTATATTCCTGAAAGGTGGAATCTTTGGAGCAAATGTGTCTCATTCTGATGTATTGGGATTTGGGGATATTTTTAGCTATATGGGGCGGATGAAAGCTGGATGCATGGAGGAGGGTATTGTATTGGGGGTACTTCCAGAAAACATCAGTACACAAAGTATGATCTGGTTTTCTGGAAATGGAAACATCAAGAAAAGTAATGATGTTTGGATCAAAATTAACTGTGAAGTGTAGACCCATTTGTTTTCATTTAGATAGTCAATAAATTCAAACAAATATTCCACGTCCGACCTCCATACCATCCAGAAATCATCTAAATATCACCTCCAAATGTCTATTTCTGTCAGGTACAAGTTATGGCATGAATCATAGATTAGTTGTTCTTTAATAAAAGCCATAAAAAGGTCAGCATAAATGAGGACAAAGGATACCCCCATAGCCGTATCTTTGATTTGCCAATAACATGTATCTTGATAGAAAAAGACATTATCAGTTAGGACATGTTCTGTCAGGCCCAACAAAAAATATTGAACCCTGGCTGGTATAATTCAGATTTATACAGCCTGTATTCAATGACCTCCAACTCAGTGGCATGAGGGATGTTTGTGTAAAGAGCACTAACATCTAGAGTGCACATTAATCATTCTGGTTCAAGTTGGGTTTCCAAAATGATTTTTAGAAATTCTGTGGTGTCCTGTATGCGTGATCAGACCCATCGCAATAGAGGTTTTAGATATTTCGTAAGAAACAATGACAGTGGTTCTGTGATAGAGCCTCTACCAGACACAATTGGTCTCCCAGGTGGTTTAACAGGGTCCTTGTGTATTTTGGGCAAAAAGTAAATATATTGACTCATAGGATCCTTAATAGTGAGATGTTGCATGACCTTATCAGTAATAATGCCTTCTTCCATAGCTAATGACAAAAATTCGTCTATCTGTTTTTTAAACCTAAAGATGGCATCCAGAGGCAGTTCCAAATAGTAACGCCTGTCTTGAAGTTGTCTTTTGGCTTCAGAATCATATTGCAGCCAATTCATTACCACCACGGCCTCACCTTTATTAGCAGAGAGAATGATAATATCTTTATTGTTCTGTAATTCAGTTAATGCCTCCCTTTCAATCTTTGAGAGATTATTTGGTTTGTAGGTGATTTCACTCCTATGGTAGTGTAGATCTTTGAGAACACTACTTTGAAATTGATGCACTGTGGGATTCTTAGGAGGCATATACCTGGATTTGTGATAAATAAATTCATCTATAACACCAGAATCAGTAGTCATCAAAATGCAATCTGAGGTTTATAACTCTACAAAATGACAATACATCTAGTGCTAAAATATCCTCAGTAACTAGGAAACCAGGAATAAAACTAAGACCTATATTAAGAAGATCAATTTGTGTAGTAGTCAAACTTACATCAGAGATATTCAAAACATTAATATTATTTTGGTTTATTTATGAGCTATTAGTTTCAGAAGCCCATCTATATTGTTTATTTCTTGAATGTTTTCTGTCTTTTCCCTTGTATTTTGGCCTAAAGGGGCCGAACTGTATGCCCTCTTGGGGGTAGGTGAGACTGGTGTTTGTTGCATGTCTGTATCTGTGTATGAAGACAGATCCTCAGTAGATGATCCTATGTCTGTAGGTCGCTTTTTGAGGATGGACCTTGGTCGTTTCCTTTTGGGAGTTCTAGTTTGTACTTGTTGGAATCTGACCTGTTTGCTAATACTAAAAGGGTTACCAGGCTGATAATCTGTTTGGTCCCTCTGGAATTTTTTGACCTTCCTGTTTTACAATTGTTGTTCAAGACCAGATAAGTCTTTGGCTAGTTTATTCAAATTCCTAGTAAAGAAGGGTTGTCCTTCATATGTCTGTGTATCAGAACATAGCTTAGTAACTTCACAAATTTCATGATCATTGACTCTGTTGTGAAATTTGGCCAGGGCCTCAATGAAACCCATAGTTGATTTTTGTTGGATATCTGCCCATTGTTTATTCAGCTCATCATCAGCCTCACTGACTAACGGTTGTGTTCTAATATGTAGTCCCCTAGGTGTAATCCCTTTAGCCATGTAGGCTTTGAAGAGTTTAGAATGCTAGACATGAGACCTGAGAGATCTCATGCTCTTTTGTAGTTTATCAAAACATAAACCACAAGTAGACTCCGGACCCAGGGCTGTACCACTTGGTTCATCATTGTTTGGGGTGCCCAATCCAAACACCCCCAAATCCTCCCTGTCAGCTGACAAACCAGATATCAATTTTGTTAATTCCATGATGGTGCTATATTGTACTTGTAGAAAAATATTCTTGTTCACTAGGTATTAATATAGATAGACCAGCAAACCTATAAATACTAGTTTCTTGTTCCTTGAAAACTTATTATTAATCCACTTGATAAATTGTCAAGAGATGATTTAATGGAAATATTAGCCCTTGCTGGATGTAATAGCAATGCTAAGCCACATATGTTAGTCCAATTTGTGTTTGACACTTATATACATAACATATAGAATGAGCAATAATAGCCCCATGTCACTGCCATGATTGAACCATTCAATCTTGGTTATATGACTACCTTTCTTCATGACAGTGCTACACCCATTCATGAACAGACTGACATGCACATAGCCAAGTTTTGGCCAATAAGATAATAGGTAGCTGGTTTAAATATTTATCAACCCTATATTTCAAGCACAAAATATCACTGTCAGGTCCAAAGTCTGATCATAAATGACATAAGTTAAATAATTTGTCAATTGAGAGCCCCGGATGGAAGTGTGGAACAAGGCACCCCTCAACCAGCTCGAAATTCACTTGGTCTAAGATACCTGGGATCCATTGTGAATAGTAGATTAAAGACTTGAGCATGAAAAATCTGGAAGTCACCCAACAAAAAGCTGTATCTTTATAGTATGTTAGGTAATGTCTGTTATCAACAATGGTAGGTGACAGTAGCTGGTATGGCCTGTTGGTCTGTTAGCTTTTGTTCATATGTTCATATGACTAGCTATAGCACATTAAGTAAATGCCTACCTCCAAATACTAGATATATCAGTTGGTCTAGCAAGGGGCTCAGTCTGCCATGTGTATTTATATGTAAATAGTGAGTATGTCTGAGGAGCACTTCTGTGGCATGGATGAAAAATCACTGCTGTGAAAAAAAATGTTTGTCCCTCATGCATAGGCTGAATCCCACATTGTAAAAATGTATTTTATTATTGGGTAAAGCCACACAAAAAAGTGTCAGGTCATAAAATTTATGCCCCCAATACACATCTGCATAGTTATATCATCTATCAGTTACAGCAGCAAACAACCCTCAAACTAATGCCAAATCTCAGATTAACCTTCCTGTTTCAAAAACTGCTTTTCTCTCTGTTTAACACTGTTGCTCTCCACTTAATGTCATACAAATGAAGTTGGCATCATTGTTCAGGTTTGCACACTACCAATAAATGTGATAACAGGCCTTAGTGAGAAATCATTCTTAACTATTGGCATTTTCCCTGGCTGGACATGTCTGGAGGTAGAAGGGATGTTATCGAATTTAGGGTGCAAAGGTGGGGCGTTAAGGAGTCCAGAATCTTTATTAGACTCCTTGTAAAGCGCCACAGCCAAGGGCTTGGAATAGTTTGGCTAAGGCTGTCTCCAGTACAACTGGTATTCCATACACTGGAGAACAGTGTAAGTGTCACTTTAATGCCCTGAAAAGGCACAGGAGGGATATACTCAACCAGTGGCTGGATGAGTTCAGGACTGCTGACATCCCTCAACTGTGTAAGTATACTAATAAAGAGAAATTATAGTAGATAGAAAGCTGTGTATAATTAAGACTGGTATGCATAATGCTCTTCTATTGCTGTCTTCTCTTTATTCCACAGCCAGTGCAGAGATTCTGGTGAATAGAGAGGCCCATGTTGAGAATCTAGAGAGAGACTGAGGGAAGCAAGAGGTGTGTAATCAGCACAACAGAACTATTATCTTAGCTAAATTATTTCTTTTCTATACAGTTGTAGCAAAGTAAGCATGCAAATCCTAACTGTAAAAGCAAGCATGCATACTTCAGTCTGTATAACAAGCCAACTGTATGAGTCAAGTCTAATACTGTAGTCAGACGTTGTGGGTTCAAATACCACACGTAGCAAATATACAGTAAACTCTTTTAAAAATATTACATAATTTAACTTTAACAAAAATGACATAAATACCTGGCCGTTAACTTAATCTGTATAGTTGGCCCAAGCGTATGAGCAGTATATACACATTGCAAGGATTACTTTCAGCAATCCTTACTTATAGTATGTAGTTGTTAAGTATACTTAAATGTAAAAGTTGAGATAAAATACTTTATTATTGTGATAATGCATTGCATGTCACATATGATGGTACTAATTTTATCTCTTTTTTTTCTGTCACCCCAACTCTTGTCTATCTTTTTTTTTTCTATGCTTTGTCAAAATGCTTCCATGTCATCCGTCTCTGAAAAATCACAAAATGCTTTACAGCACAGGGAGGTAGGCCATCCCATGTGGCTCAGCCTATCCCTGCTCCACCGGCTCCTGCACCAACGCCCAGTACATCTGGGACTCAATCTGGTAGTACTGCTTCTGTTGTCCCTGCACTACCTGGGCCCTCCGCATCAGATAGCACTACCCCAACAGCTGGTGTTGTGGTATCCTCCAGAAGTACTGTCAGAGGTGGGGATTTTATCACCTACCAGGAGATGCCAGGGTTTGTGTTTAGTGTCATGCATAGCGCCATTGGTACATGCCTACACTGGATGGAGAGGTGGTTCTCAGTCATGGTCCATAGGAGAAGACACCAAGCACTCTAACAGCCAGAAGAGTAAGTGGACAGTGATGACAGACCTGCAGGTGAGGACTAGAGTCTCACTACCCCTGTGTTTGACAGGCGTTGGCATCTTTTTCCCCCTCCCTAACCCCAATCATGGTGTCCTCAACCTGTTGTGTCCCTCACAGATCAGCTGCTCAGTGGTGCACTATGGAAAGTACACAATAGCATGTATTACTTATGTTTACTGTCCATTTAGTCTTCAACCCATGAAAGTTCATGTACAAATACAAAGGGAAGGCGCTTTTTAAGAAAAGAACACATATTTACACTGCAGCAATCTCTTACTTGCACCCATGGACTTCAGACTTCGTCTCTCAGTACTTGTTCACATTCACAAATATATCAACTACACTTCAGAAGTACATAACAAATGCTTTCTTATATGCTATGCAAATATTTACACTGAGAATACACATTCAAATTTTCCAATACTTGTAGTAATGTGGACAGATGTTTGCATATAGTTTGCAAAACTGTATTTTTAAGGTATACCTGCACATTGGAAAGACAACAGCAAATGCTACACTTTGCACACTCATCAATCTGGTAACATGCAGCTCTTTAATATCTTGACAGTTGTACATGGCTAGCTATCCACTTCAACCAAGAAGAAAAGCTTGCTTGGAAATCCAAATGAAAGGCTGAAACCAAATAAAACTCCTTTATTCAAAGCGAGTTACATTAACCCCACAAATGTTTGAATACGTTTTCGACCTTAGCGTACCCAGGTCTTCATCAGAAAAGCTAAATGTCATTGATAAAGTGCCTTTTATAAAAAATCAGTTAATTAAAAACACCAATTATCCAATGACCATAAGTATTCCATTAAAAAGTATATCAGCCTGTTAAAAACAAGTAAACTCTACACTAATAATAAAATACGTAACATATTCTGAATAAACAACAGTTTAAAACAGCCCTAATATATAACTATGTTAACAAATAAAAAATATTTGTAAAAACTATGTAATATGTAATATTTTCTTTGTTTTCCATTTCTGTTGTAATAATAAATGTTGAATAACATTGCCCTCTTGTGGTGATATTAAAAAATATCGCAATTTTGCTGCCCTAAGCTTAAGGACTGAAGAAATAGAAAGTGTGCCATTGAGACCTGGGGGTTTAGTGGAATCCAACACAATTTGCCAAAAAAGTTCTTTATACTCAAGTTTGGCCTCCCACATACCACCCCTAATCTCCTTGGGAACAATTTCCAAGACAAAAAATAAAAAGGATGCTTCAGAACAATTTAAAATGTGTCTGTATAATGCATTTTTGTTATATTGTTTCTTAATTTCATATAAATGCTCGTATATACGGTTCTTCAACTTTCTTTCAGTTTTTCCAACGTAGAACGAGCTACATATTTTGCACACAGCAATGTATACAACTCCTTGAGTATTACAATTAGAAAAGGTGCTACTAACAATATTTCTATCCCTGGAAGGTATAGTAATATCGGGTTGATTAACTACATAAGCACATTGTGAACATGCTCCACATTTAAATGTCCCATGCCTTCTTAAAGAACCTTTAGATTTATTAGGCTCATTAAACTCAAACATTTGTTTAAAATTTTGATCTCTCATGCATATAAATTTCAACGTTTTATTTTTGAGTATCTGTAAATCTGAAAATTCAACAAATTTATTCCATTCTTTAATAATAACTTCTCTAATAACACCTGTGTCCCCTGAATAATCTAAAATAAAAGCTTCACAAAAATTGTCAGCTTTGCTGTTTAATAAACCTGGGGGGACTGTGTTTAATAAACCACTTCCTAAAATAGGGGAAAATCTATCATGTCTCCCCTGAACCACTACCTCCACCATCTGTTGTAGTAAATATTCAGGATATCCCCTTTCTCTAAACATTTCTAAAACTTTTTCACTTTCCTTAAAAAAATCAACATCATTGGAAGTCATCCTACTAATCCGGACCAATTGCCTTTAACTAGGTTCTTTTTTTGAAAAAAAATGATGGACACTTTTAAGGTGAAGATATGAATTAGAGAATGTTTCTTTACGAAAAATATTAGATGAAAAACCTTGGTTGGTTTTCGTAAGAGTAATATCTAAGTAAGTAAGCACATCCACATTGTAATTGTATGTAAAGTCTAAAAATGTAATGGTGCTTTTAATGTACTGCACAAATTCTATAAAGGTATCATAAGAACCTGTCCAAAAATGACAATATCGTCCAGGAATCTTTTATATAGACACCAATGTGTTGCAAAGGGGCTTTCCAGAACATATAGTTCTTCCCATCTAGACAAAATAATATTTGCATAGGTGGGAGCACATTTGGCCCCCATAGCCACTCCTCTGGTTTGCTTAAAAAATTCCCCTTGAAAGAACATGAAATTGTTTTTAAGAACGATATCCATAAAAAGTAAACAATTATTAAAGTCATTACTGGAAAATGCTCAGGAACACCAAACAAGTACCTCCTCCATAATAAATAAAACAAACAGTTATTCAGGGGAAAACAAGCGCTTTCACATACACACACATATGCTTCTTGATTTACAATTTATGTGAAGAAATAGAGCTATTTTTTATAGCAATATTAATTTTATAATCAGGTCATTAAAAATTTCTTAATTTCCTTTTTTAGGCAATTAAACAATAATTATATAATATATATGTTTTTAATATTTGTTTCATAAAACCATCTTCATACTTAACAAATATATATAATCACAAAAACTAGATTATTATAACCCCCATTACTATACTTACTATTCAATTGTGAATATCTATAAAAAATAAAATATATAATAATATAAAAATATAATATAATATTAATATAATATTTACTATATATATGAGATATATTATACAGAGAAACTAACATAGTCCACTAAAACCCATTAGGGACATTTCTAAAAAATTATTGGAAAATCTCATGCTCTCTCACTATGTCATGGGGTATAGACCCAAATAAATCCACCACGTCCAGTGTAACAAACACAAGATCTGGGGAAAATAAATAGGATTCAACACATCTTAAAAAATCCCATGAGTCCTTTAATGAGGTAACACCCTGTTGTGAGAGTGTTTTCTACTTCTCGTCCACAAATTTTACTAGTGGGGTAGTAGCTGAACCATCCGAAGAAACAATCATCCATAATGGTGGATCAACCTGATCTTTGTGGACCTTAGGTATACCAAAAGCTGACGGAACTCTAGGGTGTGTGTTAGACAAAAAATGAAAATTGTCCTGGGTGATGGAACCCTCCAATAATAAATCATTGAGTACTAAATTAATTTTTGAATAGCATACATTCACTTCATTAATAGAAACTCTAGAGTATTTATTGGTGTCATATAATAGGTCATTCATCTTAGATTCATAAATAATAGGGTCCATCAAAACCATTCCACCCCCTTTATCAGGATGCATATTCCTGATGTTAAAATTGTTCCTAAGCTCATCAAACACTTTCCTTTCTTCTTGGGTTAGATTAGAAAAAAATCTTGTGCTGGGCTATGGTGTTCCTAAGTTCCCTTTCCAAAACATTTTCTAGATTCTTCAATTGGGGGTGTAATGGTGGATTAAAAACACTTTTTTTCTTTAAAGGGTTTTTACCTACACAAATTTGTTGGTGTGTTTGGAAAAAAAGAGCCAAGTTTATTTTTCTCAAAAATAATTTGACATCCACAATTAACTTAGGTAGGTTGGCCTTTCGCTTAGGAATAAACTAGAAAATAAATCAAAATGTGCTACTGTCAATTCCAAATTGGTATAATTGAAAATATTGTACCCATTGAGTTGGAAAGTAAAACCTTGCTGAATAATGTGCTGATTTTGTCTAGATGGAAAGAACTATATGTTCTGGAAAGCCCCTTTGCAACACATTGGTGTCTATATAAAAGATTCCTGGACGATATTGTCATTTTTTGGGCAGGTTCTTATGATACCTTTATAGAATTTGTGCAATACATTAAAAGCACCACTACATTTTTAGACTTTGCATACAATTACAATGTGGATGTGCTTACTTACTTAGATATTACTCTTACGAAAATCAACCAAGGTTTTTCATCTAATACTTTTCATAAAGAAACATTCTCTAATTCATATCTTCACTTTAAAAGTGCCCATCCTTTTTTTCAAAAAAAGAACCTAGTTAAAGGCCAATTGGTCCGGATTAGTAGGATGACTTCCAATGATGTTGATTTTTTTAAGGAAAGTGAAAAAGTTTTAGAAATGTTTAGAGAAAGGGGATATCCTGAATATTTACTACAACAGATGTTGGAGGTAGTGGTTCAGGGGAGACATGATAGATTTTCCCCTATTTTAGGAAGTGGTTTATTAAACACAGTCCCCCCAGGTTTATTAAACAGCAAAGCTGACAATTTGTGTGAAGCTTTTATTTTAGATTATTCAGGGGACACAGGTGTTATTAGGGAAGTTATTACTAAAGAATGGAATAAATTTGTTGAATTTTCAGATTTAGAGATACTCAAAAATAAAACTTTGAAATTTATATACAGGAGAGATCAAAATTTTAAACAAATGTTTGAGCTTAATGGGCCTAATAAATCTAAAGGTTCTTTAAGAAGGCATGTGACATTTAAATGTGGAGCATGTTCACAATGTGCTTATGTAGTTAATCAACCCAATATTACTATACCTTCCAGGGATAGAAATATTGTTAGTAGCACCTTTTCTAATTGTAATACTCAAGGAGTTGTATACATTGCTGTGTGCAAAATATGTAGCTCATTCTACGTTGGAAAAACTGAAAGAAAGTTGAAGAACCGTATATATGAGCATTTATATGAAATTAGGAAACAATATAACAAAAATGCATTATACAGACACATTTTAAATTGTTCTGAAGCGTCCTTTTTATTTTTTGTCTTGGAAATTGTTCCCAAGGAGATTAGGGGTGGCATGTGGGAGGCCAAACTTGAGTATAAAGAACTTTTTTGGTAAATTGTGTTGGATTCCACTAAACCCCCAGGTCTCAATGACACACTTTCTATTTCTTCAGTCCTTAAGCTTAGGGCAGCAAAATTGTGATATTTTTTAATATCACCACAAGAGGGCAATGTTATTCAACATTTATTATTACAACAGAAATGGAAAACAAAGAAAATATTATATATTACATAGTTTTTACAAAAATTTTTTATTTGTTAACATAGTTATATATTAGGGCTGTTTTAAACTGTTGTTTATTCAGAATATGTTACGTGTCCTATTATTAGTGTAGAGTTTACTTGTTTTTAACAGGCTGATATACTTTTTAATGGAATACTTATGGTCATTGGATAATTGGTGTTTTTAATTAACTGATTTTGTATAAAAGGCACTTTATCAATGACATTTAGCTTTTCTGATGAAGACCTGGGTACGCTAAGGTCGAAAACGTATTCAAACATTTGTGGCGTTAATGTAACTCGCTTTGAATAAAGGAGTTTTATTTGGTTTCAGCCTTTCATTTGGATTTCCAAGCAAGCTTTTCTTCTTGGTTTTGGTGTTTTTTAGCTCGCTTTACCATCGCTATTTGGTTTTTAGCTATCCACTTCAGACAGGCCTCCCGACATCTTCTCTCAACCATCCAAAGATGATGTCATCTACAATAAATTGTCCATCAGCCTTGTAAAAGTAAGACTTGTGCCATGGCACTTGTGTTAAGTACTGACTTTTCTAATATGTGTATTTAGGTAGGGCTTGTAATCTCCCTGCAGTCAACTGGTGCATGTGTGTGTGTTTGTCTAGTCAGAATAACATAGCTATGTATCCTACAGTCTTCACTACAATCCCAAGGAGTACCAATATTTTGACAATTGTACATACCTACACATCCATTTCATTCAGGTCTCTCATCATTTTCTCTCAAACATCCAGTGATGATGTCATCCACTATAAATTGTCTTCCACCTTTATAAAAGCCAGACTTGTACCATGGTGCTTGCATGAAGTATTGAGTTCTCTAGTCAGTGTAATTAGGTAGGTAAGGGTTCTAATCTCCCTGCAGTCAACTGGTGTGTATGTGTGCCTGCCTAGTCAGAAGAGCATAACAGTATATCCAGTAGTCATCTCCCATGGAGTACCAATATTTTGGCAGTTGTACATGCCTGCACATCCATTTCATTCAGGCCTCCCAACATATTCTCTAAAACATCCAATGATGATGTCATCCACTATAAATTGTCCTGCAACCTTATACAAGTCAGACTTATGCCATGGTGCTTTCCATTATATACTGAGTTTTCTAGTCATTGAACTTAGGTATGGGTGTTAATCTTACTGCAGTCAAATGGTATGTGTGCCTGTCTGTTTAGTCAAAAGAGCATAACTATGTATTCTGCAGTCATCAGTACAATCCCATGAAATACCAATACTTTGAAAGTTGTACATGCCTACACATCCAATTCATTCAGGACTCTAAACATCTTCTCTTAAACATCCAATGATGATGTCATCCACTATAAAGTATCCTGCAGCCTTTTAAAAGTCAGAATTGTGCCATGGCACTTGCATTAAGTACTGAGTTCTGTAGTTGGTGTATTTAGGTAGGGGTTCTAATCTCACTACAGCCAACTGGTGTGGATGTCCTACTTTCCTCTTACCTTCTTCCTGTCTGTCCCAAGTCTTCTTCACCTGATTGTCTTCTGCTTTTCTATGTGTCAGAACCACCATAATCTGTTCTCTTTGCTGTTTTCTGCAATTGGAGCTACTTTGGCTTTTGCTCTTATATCCTCATTTCTTCATCTGTCCCACAGTGTGTATCCTACCACCCTTCTCAGGCACTTCCATCACCTCTAGCTTTCTCTCATTTGCTCTGCCTTTACTGCCCATGTTTCTGTACTATACAGTGGTACTGATAGCACTACTGTCTTGTACACTTTACTTTTCAGCTCTTTGGCATTCTTCTGTCATAGACTACACCTGAGACTCTATGCCAGTTGGCTACAGGCCCTCAGATTCTAGCTTTGACCTCTTCATTTAGACTTCCTTTCTCCTCAACCACCCCTCCCAGATACTTGAAGCTATTTACCTATTCCACTGTCTTCCATTCTATCTCAGTTCTCAGCTTCTTCTGATTTCCCCCAATTTGCTGTCATTATAACTGTCTTGTCTATGCTTAGTTTCATCCCATGTGCCTTCAGTTTTGCATTCCATTCCCCTATCTTTTGCTGAAGTTCTTGCTCAGAATCTGCCTGTAATGCCACATCGTCTGCATACAGAAACTTTGTTGATCTGTCCCCTCTGACCTGTTTACTAATGTAGTTCATCACCAGTATGTACAGCAGCAGGCTCAGAGCCGAACCCTGATACAAACCAACTCCCACTGGGAAACCCTCTGTGAGACTGAACACTGCTCATACTTGAGACATTGGTTTCTTGTACATAGCATGTACTAATTCTACCAATGTTTCTGGGACGTCAAACCACTGCAGTACTGACCAGATCAGCTTTCTTACGACATTGTCATATGCTTTCTCCAAGTCTAGAGCACCCAGTTGAACTCTTTCCTCATCTCTGGCTTCTTTTCAACTATCTATCTCACTGCTTTGGGTCAGTTGTGCTGCATCGTGATTTGAATCCAAACTGCTCATCTTCCATCTTACGTTCTACTGCTCTGCATATCTGTTTATCAATCACCCAATCAAAGAATTACAGCAGATAGTAAAGACAACCACAAGGCATTCTATAGTTATATAAAGAATCTCCATGGCAATACCCAGATTTGCTCTGAGCTACTGCAGAATGGTACCTCCTATACCAAGCCAACAGATATTGCTAATATACTGGCCACAGATTCAGTGCCAACTTTACCCCTCTATCCCCCACAAAGAACCAGTGACAATACCAGTAGATTGCCAGGCAGCCAGTATTACTGCTGCACAGGTTAAAACAGCACTGTCCAATGCCAAGAATACAGCTTCAATGGGACCTAACAATATCTCTGGCTGTGTTCTACATGAACTACAGAGTGAACTGGCACCTCACCTGTGTGCCCTGTTCAATCACAGCCTCACCTCAGGCTTTGTCCCTATTGAATGGCACACTGCTACAGTCATCCATCTCCATAAAGGAGAAGCAACTATAGACCCTGGAAACTATTGCCCCATTAGCCCGATGAGTCTGATATGCAAAGCTATGTAACACATCATCATGGACCTAATAAACAAGGATATAGGGACTCTCCAAACTCTGGCTCCCACACAGTTTGGTTTTGTGAAGGGTAGAGTATGCCTGCTCAACTTGGTCAACTTCTTTGAGTCAGTCACCAGAGCTGTGGATGAAGGTAAGGTGGTTCATACAGCCTACCTTGATCTGGCCAAGGCCTTTGATACCATTCCCCACTCAGGAATCATAGAAAAACTCACTAAGCTAGGCATCAACCCCTATATCAATAGGTGGGTTACAAACTGGCTCACAGGTAGAACCCACAGTGTGAAAGTAGCTGACTCCAAGTCAGACTGCTGACCAGTCACGAGTGGAGTCCCACAGGGTTCGGTCCTGGGTCATCTCCTGTTTGGTATCTACTTCCCTGAAGTCCAGGCCAACACAAGGAGACTCTGGCTGACAAAGTTTGCAGACAATTGCAAGTTAGAAGCTATTGTTAACTCCCCAAGTGATGTTGACATCCTACAGAAAGGCCTCACTGAGACCAACGACTGGTGTCAGAACCATGACCTTAAGCTCAATGCCAAAAAATGTGTTGTCATACCCTTTGGGAAAAACCTGGTTCCCATGAATTACCACATCGATGGTAGTCCACTGAACACAGAAGGTGTTATAAGAGATCTGGGAACACAGGTTGACAGCAACTTCTCTTTTGACCACCACATTGCCACTGTGGTCAGAATGTCTTTCGATGTGGCACATCTCATTACTAAGAGTTTTGCATTCAGGAAGAAAGAAATCATTGTCTCCCTCTACTCTTCCCTCATTATGCCAATCATTGAGTACAATGCCCCATTTGGCATGTGCCTCACTAAACACCTGCAACAACTGGAGAGGCCACAAAAGTACCACACAAAGAGGATCCTAGGCCTTAAACATTTGTTCTATATGGACAGACTCAAAAAACTCTAACTATTCTCTGTCTCATATCACCTACTTAGAGATGATCTCTGCTTGACTTACAAAGCCATGTCTGACCGAGCTCTGTTAGAAGTGCTACATCTAAAGAAATCCCAATCCCTCCACACCACATGCTCCAGAGACCTCAACCTCATTACCAAAATCAACAGAACATGCTGGAGGGAAAGGTTCATAACCCAGAGACTGCCCATGCTATGGAATAGACTTCCCATACATGTCAAGCAGGGCACTTTACTGGCCCTCTTCAAGAGAAATCTTGATGAGTGGATGGGAAATAGAAAATTCACCCCAGGGATCACTCCAGTGGCTCTACTCGAAAGATGCACTGGGAACTAAGGTCGGGTGGGATGATGCCAGGGTAATACTATGGGCTAGGCTTGTAAAGGCTCCAGGGCCATTAGCCTAGTACACACCAATGAACCTATGATTGTCCAGAACTTTCATGCAATGTGACAGGAGTTTCATGCTTTTATACTTCCCACAGTTGTGGATGTTCCCTTTGTTCTTGTACACTGGCATTAGCATGCTTATTCTCCAGTCATCTGGGATACTCCTTTGTCTCTGCACTGCTATGAGTACCCTCAGGAGCCATTTCTCCCCTATCTCACCCAACATCTTTATCATGTCTACTGTGACTTCATCTGAGCCTGCTGTTTTCCCTGATTTCATTTTCCTTAGTGTTATTCTTACTTCTTCTATGATGGACTCCTCTTCTTCTCTCATTATAGACTGTTTGTGGGGTGGTACAGCATCTGTGGGGTTTCCTTCATTCAGAAGCTATTGGAAATACTCCTTCCATCTGCCTTTGGTGTCCTGTGGACTGGTGAGCAGGTTTCTGCTGGTATTCCTTATGAAGTGTGTCTGACTATCTTATTTATCTTTCTGTCTTTGTCTTGAAACCTGAAATAGTTTCTTTGTGCTACCCACTGAGCCACTATCCAGAAGCTGGTAGAGTGCCTGTGATGCCTTGTTCTTTACCATTACAACTACTTTCTTAGCTTCTCTGTTAGCCAACCAGTATTCCTTCCTAGCCTGGTCAATTCTGTATCACACTTTTTTATGCACTCCTTCATTCTTTTAATGACTTCCTGGACTTCTGCATTCCACCACCAGCTTTCCTTATACCTTATTTCCATACTTGGCTCAGTTATGTATCACTTCTGTAGTCCTCACAAATGCTGTTTTGAGGCACTGCCATTGTTCTTTAACTCCATCTATTTCATCCTCATCTTGGGGTGCTAGTGCCCTGAGTAATTTCTTCAACTGCTGTACTTTCTCTCCAGTCAACTTCCAAATCTTCAGCATGGTTTCTGTTGACCTTTGAGCCCCCTCTGATCATTGCTTGCAGCTGATTGTGGCAACAAGTGGTTTATGCTGTGGGTCAACTGTTTCACTGGGGATGACTTTGGAGTTATTGATTCTACCCCAGTGCCCATTCCTTACTAGGAAGAAGTTTACCTGAGTTGCATGTTAGTTACTTTTGTTTATGATCTTGTGACTGTCTGTCCTTCTGAACCATGTGTTGGCTACTATTAAGCTATTTGCCAACAGAAGTCTAGAATGGCCTCTCCTTCTTTATTTCTGTTGCCCCATCCATGTGGATCCAGGCAATCTTCATATCCAGTTCTGTGTGTCCTGATATGTACATTCAAGTCACCCGTTATCAACAGCAATTCATGCTGTCCTGCTTTATTTAGTAGATCCTGCAACTGCTGTCTGAATGCACTCTTTTCCTCATTATCACAGTCCTGCTGTGGGGCATAGGTTAAAATTATGAATACTTCCCTATCATTACACTGGATTCCAATTGCCATGAGTCTGTCACTAATTCTGAAGATATCCCTCACTGCCTTGTGAATCCTCTCTCTCACCACAATTCACACACCATTTCTAGTCTGTCCTCCTCCTTGTCTCCATGTTGTTGGATGTTATAAAAGCCAGACTTGTGCTTTGGCTCATGCAGTAAATACTGCGTTGTCTAGTCAGTGTACTTAGTTAGATAGGAGTACTGTTCTCACTGAGGTCAATCCATATGTCTGTGTGTGTGATCACTTAGTTGACATTCAAAAGAGTATTTTACACTGGCATGTGGAACACTGCTAGTACCATCTTCTCACCAGACACTGCTAATGTCATCAGTTATAAAGTGTTGTCAGAAACTGTAAAAGCCAGACTTATGCTGTGGTCCTGTGTTAGATAGTATGCTGTGTAAATAGGGAGATAGGGGTTCTAATTTCACTGTAGTCAGCTTATGTTTCTAAGGCTGTCTGTCTAGTCAAAAGAACATAACTATGTATTCTGCAGTCATCAGTACAATCCCATGGAGTATCAATATTTTGAAAGTTGTCCATGTCTACACATCCATTTAATGCAGGCTTCTTGACATCGACTCTCAAACATCTAATGATAATGTCATCCATATGAATTGTCCTGCAGCAATGTAAAAGTTAGACTTGTTCTGTGGTGGGGTTCTATTCCCCTTGCTTTAAATTGGTGTGTATTCACTTGGTCAACATTTGAGAGAGCATTTTACACAGTGCTATTCTTCTTTTCATCAGACACTGATGATGTCATCAGCTATAAAGTGCTGTTGGACACTGTAAAAGCCAAACTTGTGCTGTGGCTCTTGCATGAAATACTGCATTCTGTAGTTGGTGTAGCTAGTGAGGTAGGGCTTTTGTTCTCATTGCGGTCAATTGGTGTGTGTGTGTGTGTGTGTGTGTGTGTGTGTGTGTGCGTGCGCGTGCGTGTGTGTGTGTGTGTGTGTGTGTGTGTGTGTGTGTGTGTGTGTGTGTGTGTGTGTGTGTGTGTGTGTGTGTGTGTGTGTGTGTGTGTGTGTGTGTGTGTGTGTGTGTGTGTGTGTGTGTGTGTGTGTGTGTGTGTGTGTGTGTGTGTGTGTGTGTGTGTGTGTGTTCACTTGGTCGACATTCAAGAGAACATTTTACACCAGCATGTGGGACACTGGCATTACCATCTTTGTCCCACTAGACACTGCTGATGTCATGAGCTATAAACTGATTTTGGACACTGTAAAAGCCAGAATTGTGCGGTGGTGCTTGCATTAAATACTGTTTCATCTAGTCGGTGTACTTAGGTAGGGGTTTTGTTTTTACTGCGGTCACTTGGTATGTCTGTGTGTCTGTGTGTGTTCACTTTATGGGCATTTGACGGAGCATTTTACACTATGTGGGACACTGTTATTATCTTCTTCTTCTCAGCAGACACTGCTGATGTCATCATCTATAAAGTTGTTGTTGTGTCTTTTGGCTTTTCCCAGTTAGAGGTCACCACAGCGGAACTCCGGTCCGCTAATGATTGGCAGTGGATTTTTACATGCCGAGTTGCCAGCCCTGACACAGAACCTTCAACAAAGGTATGCCCATTCACGCATGTCTCCTCCCAGAAGACGCTCTAGCTGAGAATTGAACCGGACAACGTCTTGCTGTGAGGCATCAATGGTACCGCAGCACCACCACCGCAGAACCATCTATAAAGTGTTTTCAGATAACGTAAAAGGTAGACGTGTGCTGTGGTGCTTGTGTTATGTACTGTGCTGTGTAAACACATAGGTAGAGGCTCTATTCTCACTTCATTCAACTGTGTGTATAGTCAACAATCACAATGTGGACAATTTGTGAACAATATGTGAGTTCACAGCTATGTCAAACCCTACTCCAAACATCTTATAGTAGCATACAATGATGATGTTATCCTGTATAACATGCACTCTGACAGTATTCAAGACACACCTGTGCTGTGGAATGAACGTTAACTGCTGTGTTTGCAAACTAGTTTATCTACGTGTATTTGGGTTCTAATCTGACAGTAGGCAACTTGTGTGTCTGTACCTACACCTATCAGTTTTGAGACAATTTTACACAGGGCTGTGACTTCACATCCATGTCCTATACTCCTCCCAACATATTCTCCTCAACATACAGTGATGTTATCATACTCCATAAAATGCAACACAGTGTTACTGTTAGACATTTTTGGCGTTGCTACTGTGACATTGCATGGCATTCATATTCAACACCTACACAGGTAGACATGGTATGATACACTTGTTATGTAGATTGGTGGTGTATTAGGACATGTGTTTTTGTAGTGGAGTAGATCAACCTTCTACACAGTTCATATTCTGCCATCACAGTGAAACTTGCAGTATAGCACAGGTGTGCATGTTTAAATCAGGTCCAGTCTACTGCTGTGTGCATGTGGTTGGTGATACAGTATGGGCATTGTATGATCTTTGGAATCATTCGTCATTGCATTACCATTTGGAAAATCTTTCACATAGCCCCATGCATCCACCATCCTCCTTTTTCCACTGGCCACATGACATCCTTCCTGCAGAGGAGTGGAGGATGTCCTCATGTGAAATATGCATACACAGATCTTAAAGCAGAGTCCCTCTGTAAGCCATCTGAAGACCACTGTATGTGTGCTTGCTAATACTGTCATGATGTGGTGCACATGTCCCATATAGACAGAGGCAAGATGTAATACAATCAAACAAGTATAAACATACTCACAATAGCCTTACTATTTTCCATAATATATGTAATAAGGATTTTTTTACAGGGTCTAATAATGGCTAGGATTTCATGTGATGTTGGCCGTTAGCCTAATAATGTCCTATGACCTTATGAGTACTTGACATGTCAATGCTGCTGTTGTTGACATGTGCTATATTGAGGTGTGGATGTACAGTATGGCTAAAAAAGGTCTTACAATCTGTGATGTGAGATAATGTCTTTATGGCCACTGATGCCATTGCAGTACATGCTCCTTCTATAACAGCTGCATTAATATACCTCCTGAGAACTGTTGACATGGTATGATACACTTGTTATGTAGATTGGTGGTGTATTAGGACATGTGTTTTTATAGTGGAGTAGATCAACCTTCTACACAGTTCATATTCTGCCATCACAGTGAAACTTGCAGTATAGCACAGGTGTACATGTGTCTACATACGATCATTAAATGTTTTGTGACTGACATCAGTATCAATTCATAGGTTCATACTAGGCTATCTGCCCGAGGGCATTTATAAGCCTAGCCCATAGTTTTGTGGCTTACGCCACCCCTTAGTTTGGAGAAACTATGCCCATTATTTAGCTGTGCCTCTGTCAAGCAGTGACACTGAGGTAACCCCTGGGGTGTATCTGCGATCTCCCATCCATTGGTCAAGATTCCTCTTGAACAAGGCCAGCGAGGTGCTCTGCCTCACATAAACCGGGATTTTGTTCCACAGCATAGGGAGTCTTTGGGTGATGAATCTATCCCTCCAGCACGTCCTATTAATAACCGTGTCGAGGTTTAAGTCACCCACCCTTGTGGCTCTGAGGATCTAGATTTTTGAGATGAAGCATATTCATCAAATCTGGGTTTGACATGGCCTTGTATGTCAGGCATAGGTCACCTCTGAGCAGCGGTGCAACTGAATATAACTGGAGTTCTTTCAGTTGTGCAGCATAAGACAGATTTTGAGACCCTTTATCCTTTTGGTGAGGAACTTTTGTGGCCTCTCCAGCTACTGCAAGTGTCGGGTCAGATACATTCTGAATGGGGCATTGTACTCGATCATTGGTCTGATGAGTGATGAGTATAGGGAGACTATGACTTCCCTTGATCTAGATGTGAATCCCTTCATGATAAGGTGGGCAATGTAGAAGGTCTTCCTAACTACTTTAGCAATATGAGTGTCAAATGAAAGGCTACTGTCAACCTGGGTTCCCAAGTCCCTAATAACTTCTTCTGTGTTCAGGGGATTGCCACCTATATGGTAGCTAGGGGTAACCTTATTTTTCCCGAAGGGTATGACTATGCATTTCTTGGCATTTAACTTGAGGCCATGGCTCTGGCACCAGTTATCCGTTTCTGTGAGACCCTTCTGAAGGATATTTGTGTCGGATGTGTTCTCAACTACGGCGCCCAGTTTGCAGTCATCTGCGAACTTTGTCAGCCATAACCCTCCTGTGTTTGCTTGTACTTCAGAAAAGTAGATGCCAAACAAGAGTGGGCCCAGGACTGAGCCCTGTGGGACACCACTTGTGACAGGCTTAGAGTCTGACATGGCGCCAGCAACTCTGACCCTGTGGGTTCTGTCACTCAGCCAGTTTGCAACCCATCTTGTAATGTATGGGTTTACATTTAAGTTGATGAGTTTTTCAATGATACCCGAGTGTGGTATTGTATCGAAAGCCTTCGCCAGGTCTAGGTAGGCTGTATGGACTGCCTTTCCTCGCCAATGGCCTTGGTGACTGTTTCGAAAAAGTAAACCAAGTTTAAAAGGCATGATCTGCCTTTGACAAAGCCAAACTGGGTTGGATCCAAAGTCTGCAAATTCCCTATGTCTTTATTTATGAGATCCATTATGATCCTTTCCATGGCTTTGCAGATCAGGCTTGTCAAGCTAATGGGACGGTAATTTCCAGGGTCGGTGGAGGCACTGCCTTTGTGGAGTGGGACCACAGTCGCTGCGCCACTCCTGGAGTGCGTATCCGAGGTGAGACTAAGATTAAACAGCTGTCCTAACTGTGGGTTTAATTCCTCATTGAGTTCATGGAGCACACAGCCGGGGACACCATCAGGTCCCATGGATGCTGTGTTCTTTGCCTTGGAGAGAGCAGTTCTCACCTGAGCGTTAGAGATGTTTGGGGGGCTACAATCATTTGGTATAGATATCTCTTCTTTAGGCGTGGAGGGTGGGGAGAAGTTTGCACTGAACCTGTCAGCCAGTATGTTGGCAATGTCTGTAGGATCAGTAATCTTCACATCATTTTGAACTAATTCTGAGCATATCTGGGAGTTTCCTCCTAGGTTTCTGACACAGCTAAAGAATGCCTTATGGTCGTCTTTAGAGTCCTTAGCTATTTTTTTCTCAAAATTAGCTTTGGATGATTTTATGAGAGCTCTTAGCTTTTTACTTATAGTGATCAGCGGTGTCTTACCTTTGAAGGATTTTGCTCTATCTTGTAGTAGCTTTCTCCTTTTGTTGTAGAGTTTGTTTATGGCTGGGGTCCACCAGACTGGACGCTTGCCTTTGGTACAAAGAGTCTTTGTTTTGCTTGGGATTGCCTGATCCATGCAGCCCTGCAGGTGCTGGTAGAAGGCATTTGTAAGTGATTCAGTGGTTTGAGTAATGTTAACCACCAGCTCAGGGGCCTTAAAGGAGACCACACTAGTCTTTAGAAGTGTGAAGTCGGCTTTCGAGAAGTTCTTTACTGTGGTCTTTTCATTTCGGTGGGGCGGGATGAGGACCTCCAGCGAGATTAGTTTGTGATCAGATCTCACCAGTGAGGGGTATACTTCTGGCGTTGAACATTGTGCTCCCATGTTCGTGATGATGAGATCAAGTATGTTCTCTCCTCTTGTGGGGATGGTGACTAGTTGTTCCATGGCATTTGAGTTTATGAATTCCAGGAACTTTTGGGCTAGAGTGCTTGGGCTTGAGTAGTGTTCCCAGTCTATATTAGCGTAGTTGAAGTCACCTAGTATGATGGTGTTCAGAGATACATTTATCCCCTCCAGTGTTTTCAGGAAGGCCATATGAGGTTCCTGAGTTTGCGAGGGTGGCCTGTAACATGCTACAATTTGCAGAGCAGTCTTGCTTATGGTTAATTGCACCTGGATGGTCTCCGATGCATCGTGCAATGCCACCAATCTTGAGGTGTGGGTGTCCTTGATGAATATGGATACCCCTCCTCCTTTCTTGGTATTGTCCGGGTTTTGTGGCCAGAAGGCATGATATGAGGTAAAACCTGATAGTGCTGGGGTGCTCTCAGGAGCCTTGAACCAGGTTTCTGTCACAGCACAGACATCAATGTTCTCCATACTGAGAAGGGCCTCGAGTGCATGCATCTTGAGGTTGAGACTTCTGGCATTGAGCAGCATTACCCTTAGTTTTTTTTCTTTGTTTTGTTCTAGGGTGGTAGGTTTAGAATTTGAGCCTTGCCTAAAAAAGGCACTATGGGGTGGCAAGAGCCTTTGCCAAAATCCGAATCCCAGTGGTGACAAGTGCAAGCCGTCCCTTGCGAAGCAGCGTGGCTTGTCCAGCATGTTATCCCAGGCAGACAGACATTGGATCCCCTTTGAATGACACCAGAGTTTAAGCCAATTGTTAAAGCTGATCATCTTATCTCTGTATTGTGGCATCATTCTTGGTGAAGGTAGGATACTGCTCAAGGTCAGGGTCATACCTGCCTGGGCTACATAATCAGAGAGCTCCTCTATGTCTCTTTTCATGTAGTCCAGGGAGGTACATCTCAGGTCGTTTACACCAGCGTGGACAATGATCGAGTTGTACTTGTACCTGCTGTTGAGAGACCTGAGTGCATGCGTTATGTGGCAGATTTTAGCACCCGACAGGCAGCTTACTGTGACCTTCTCCTTACTCAGTCTGGTGAACGGGACGTCAGTGTGTCTGACTATGGAGTCACCAATGACTAGTGTGTCTGGCATAGTGTTTGGCCTTAAGGGCTGTGACTGCTTGACACTCTGACTGTGTGGTCTATGTGATGCAGGTGTTGTGTTCTGAGGTGGTAGTTGTTTGGGTGTCTGCTTTGGTGGCCTCTGCTGTTTTGGTAGATTTTTGATCAGAGCCTCCGAGTATGTCTTTGTGTGTTTATGTGTATGATTTGAGGTTGTGATGGTATTATGTGAGACTGGGCCTATAGTGTGTGTGGTTACCTTCTCCTCCTGTCTGGTCTTGCCAGTCCTATGTTGAGAGAGCTCAGCCTCCAGTTTGGCCGTATAGTTGCATCTCTCGCATGTATTTGTGTTTTGTGGGAGGAGGAGAGGGTTGTCTGTGTACATGAGGCAATTGTAACATTGCCTCAATAATCCCAGGTTCACCAGCTGAGCAGGAGAGGACATTAGCAACTGATCCCTCGACATGCTAGAAGGAATAGACAGAAAAACTTAAAAAAAGGTTTTGGGGGATGTGGGTGACGGAGAAATGGGGTTTGCTTTTTTTGGGGTACTTTCTATACCAAGAGTGCTGTATCGAGGTGATAAGTACTGTAGGAGCAAGTGCTTAGCTATACGGATAGAGAATAGTCTACTTGGGAGTCAAGTAGAGATAATTTATAGTTGTAGGATACACTAAATAGAACAGTAGTACATTTGGAGGAAGGTAGTTTTAAGGGAAAATTTGAAGAGTGAACTTTAGGTAGCCCTAATAGTTTAAATCTGCTTAACCGGCACTGCCCTAGTGTGCAACGGTAGCAGCTCCACGCTAAATCGCGCTAACGCGTGCTTTATAGCAGGGGGCTGGAAAAAACAGGAAATGACCCAAAATGGCCAACGAATTACCAGTTGCTGCTTCTAACCACTCCTCTGAGGACAAACAAGCAGCTCAGTACTCCCCACTCCCACTGGTGAGTAAAGAAACTACCTCTGGCCACACAAGAAAATGGAGGAACACAGAAACCAAATACAAAGCCCAGGGATCAGCAAAATCTGATCACTGGAACAACTAGCAAGTAAAGTTTAGGAAAAGGAGAAATATTTTTTTTTTTTTTTGTTTTTTTTCAAACAGACAGGAAAAAATGCAGTAAATGCTTTGTTTTCGACTAAATTGCTATCAAAGGCTGGTACACTTGAGTGTATTAGCCTGTTTACAACTTTTAAGCAATACTTTAGCCCACAAGTGCAATCAACAATATAAGCTCACAAACACAGGAAAATAAGGCAATAAAACAGTAATAAAGGCACAAACAGTAGTCAAAGCTTAAAAGATCGAAAATGCAAACAGAAAGTTTAAAAAATACTTATGATCAAGAAAGTTGCTTTTTCTGCTCTCTGCTGGCTTAGGAACTCTGCAGGGGACCACGAGGAGCTATGCCAAGTTTTCTAATGCCAGAAAAACCAAAGTGTGCTTTATAGCAGAGGGCTGGAAAAACCAGGAAATGACCCAAAATGGCCAACGAATTACCAGTTGCTGCTTCTAACCACTCCTCTGAGGACAAACAAGCAGCTCAGTACTCCCCACTCCCACTGGTGAGTAAAGAAACTACCTCTGGCCACACAAGAAAATGGAGGAACACAGAAACCATACAAAGCCCAGGGATCAGCAAAGTCTGATCACTGGAACAACTAGCAAGTAAAGTTTAGGAAAAGAAGAAATATTTTTTGTTTTTTTTCAAACAGACAGGAAAAAAATGCAGTAAATGCTTTGTTTTCGACTAAATTGCTATCAAAGGCTGGTACACTTGAGTGTATTTGCCTGTTAGTTACTTTTAAGCAATACTTTAGCCCACAAGTGCAATCAACAAATTCATATTGATTACATGGTCACATACTGTAAGTCTTGTCTCATATACATGGTTGTTATGCTGTGATATACACAACCAATGTATCACATGTTTTGATGCAATTGCAACTTTGTGTAATTCATTGTATGTGCAGTTGTGCTGCTACACCCGAGGATTATTGAGGTGGTCAGCAGCACCATTGTGTGACTATTAGCATTTGTGTCAGGAAATATTCTGCATGAGCCACAAACAACTGCTGTCTAATGTGTCCCAATATGACATCAAGCTATACAACTTAACCATGAAACACATATAGGCATATGTTGTGCAAGTGATGTAAGTATGTGACATTGGTACAGTTGTATGTCTGTGTGCATAGCAACAGTGTGTGGAATGCAGTGAATGATCAAGGCTGTATGGAGGTCTTGTCACAAATCATTTATTCCAATACATCTGAAATGTGAATACAAAACTTACGCATAGATCTGTGTGTGTATATCAACAGACATACCTACCCAAATGATATAGATAATCTGCTAGCTGACAGTTTGCCTCACATTTCACCACCCTGTCACCACTGGCTATCTGCCAAAGTATATAAGCAAATTTTAACACTCAGTTATTATTCTCAGCAGAGCAGCACACCTGTGTGCTCTCTACAGCTAATAATGCAGAAACAACTGGCCCTGACAACATCACAGCTTGCCTATAGCATGACTTAAAACCTGACCTACCAGATACAGTTGTATCCATACTTCAACACAGCCTCCAGATAGCCTAAGTTCCCATAGAAGGGTGTACAGCAAATGTATTCTTCTGACTCGGGGGGGGGGCATCACCTGATGTATGGAGTTATAGTCCTATCCTGATTCTCCTTATCTGTGAGGTAGGCCAAGGACCCCTCATGAACCTTCTCTAAAAAACACATGTAATATCCTGACTGTGTACTAAACCCATGTTTGATTTGTTCAAGCTATGTCATGTTTGTTACATCTGTTCACTGTCTTCAAAATGATTACCAAGGGCATGCATGATGACAACACTGTCATCCTGTGTAACTTGACCTGGCCAAGGCATCTGACACAAATCAACAGTCAGGTATTACAGAAAAATTATCACAAGTGGCCATAAACACCTATGTCACCAAGTGGGTAGACAACTGGAACACATATGTGACAGAGAAATATGTTGTAGTGTGTAAAGTCATCTCTGTCTAGAGCACAGTGACTAGGTCCATACCTCAGGGCTTTGTGGTAGGCCCTTTCCAGTTCATTATTTAAGTGTCAGACATCAAAACTGACTTACACATTCTTTCTCCAACCAGCTTTGTGGAGGACTGCAAATTGTGAACAATTGTTGAATCCAAGTGTGGTACTGGTATAATATATGCAGCATCAACACACACACACACACACACAAAGGATAGATGCCCCATGCCACAGTCATGGGGACATGGTAGATGAAGGAAACTCGTGGGGGGATTAGCTCTATTATGAATGCAAATGCACAAGATAATTACAATATGGACAGCACATCCCTATGATTAGACTAAGTGGTATGCACACCTGTCAATTAGCCACAATTGCTGATTATTTCTAGTAGAGGCATAACAGTGTCCCTAAGAACACCTCTGGCAGATGTTACATTTTGAGGGAGGTGTGTTTGACTCCCCTCAGAGATTGCTGATGAATTATAATAGTTGTACAAGCGTGTTCTTGCAGAACCATGTATGATCACTGGCAATCACATATGTCATTTCGAAGACATGGGATTACTAGTGGTATTATTCTGATATTGTCCCTGACTGTGAGTGCTTCGGTCTACTATTGTCCATGGGCCTGTTACTGTGTGTCCTGCTTGGTTGACACCTATGCTGACAATACATTCATATTCAGGCAACTTATTTTGCACATCTTCATAACATGCACATAATCCCTATTGTACATGCCATCCCTGATATATATCCTGTCCATTGTTCATGTCAGGATGCCTATACCACAAAGTATCCTCTCCACTGATATGTCACCATGTGTAACAGTCACATAATATACAATAATTGTACAGTCCACCCTGTATCATGTCAATATGTGATTACTGTTCATGCAACAACTGTCTTTATTGACATGCCCTCATATGCCCTACATTACCATGTTTCATTGTCCTTTTCCCCTGTGTTCATTCCTACAATTCATATGTGTGTCCATTTTTCAAAATACATACTCCCCCTTAATATTTATAATGCAGTCTATGTACCATTACTGATCATTTACACAACTTTTATTCAGTATGCTTGACACAGGTTTCCACACTATTTTGCACTGTGCACACTTCCATGTGATGTGTAGAAATGATATACATTGGTTTATTAAAAACCCTCATGGTCATTGTGGCTTTCCACATAATCCCACTGACCTAGTTTGTCCACAGGTAGACAGGTATACATGTCGGCAGGTGTTCATGTTGCTTCACATGGTTTCCTGGCTGGCACCACTGTTACTGGCCACAAAACTGAACTTGTTTATGTTTAGACATGGTATGTAGCATGCATATGTAATTAGCACAGCTGCTCACCATGCAAACATGTAAACTCCATGTTAGCTTCACTCTAAGCCTACAGGTGTATCTTTTCCATGCCATAGTAATCTTTTGAGATCTGCCTCTTGCCTTGAGCTTGTAATTACATGTATAAGCAATGTTGTGCAGATGAGTTGTGTTTGCCATTTTTGATATGTAGTTAAGATGTAGGGTGCAACGCTTCATTCTGAGTGAATATGCTAGTCTAAGTCAATCAATATGGCTGCATAATGCATAATATTGGCATTGTTTATTGCATTCATAAAATAAGACTGCAACCTGTTTCCGGTTTTAGTTACACATTGGAAGCATCTAGTATGTACTTAACTACTCAGGTTTGACCTTTTAAATAGGTACCACTCAAAGGCTTTACCTGAAATTCATGTGCTAAGTTTATTTAAGGTTATAGAACCTCTTATATTATCTTACCTGTGGGGCCTGTCTTTTTTAAATTGCTCATATGTAAAGTTAAGGAGTTATTTTCAAGAAACTGTGCTTCCATAATTGTATTAAATGCAATATGAAGCTTTAAGGATATCACTATGATAGTGAGCTATGTTATATGAAGAAACATGGATCTGCATGTTCCCCCAAGCAGAATGGCACAAAATCTACACCCAAAGTAATGTCAACACAGTCATTCAACATGTCTCCAATACTCCAGGATAAATATGTTTGCCTGCAAGAATTTTCAGCTGTCTCTGAAGGATCTTTAAGTTATTATTCAAAGCAGAACAGCTCATATAGATAAAATTTTTATCCCAGACTGATCATGATGGATACATAAAATAATTAAAAATTAGCAAAGTCTAAAAATTCATAGGGTGCAAAAAGCAGTTCTTTGAATAGACAAGAGACATTTGTTATTGTATGCAGTATGATTGAATGGACGAATAGATTGTGTTAGTCAGTGGCAAGTAGGACTAGTAAATAGTTGGCAAAATCAGTGGTTCTACAGGTACAACATTTGTTTAGGTAGCACATTTGCATACAATACAGAGAAGATCTGAAGGTTGTGTATTTTAATCCCACATGAGATATTCGGATTCATTTTTCTAGTACTGATGCTGTAGCACAGTATAAAGAGGTGATTCATTCCAAAGGTGCTATCCTACAGATTCAACACCATACCAAAGTTCTGTCTGCCTGAATGGTGGTAGCGCAGGTAGACACACATATTGAAAAAAGTAGAGGAATTACCTGAGTATCCTGGACAAATTTCCTGTGGTCAGTGTAACTACCATTTCAGTTCTGTCTGGAAAACAGGTCATGTCTGGCAAATAAATACCACATTAGGCATCTCCTAAAAATAGGTCGTGTCTAGTGGGACTAGCCTGGTCAAATAAAGGTATTAAAGATAGAGCAGCACACCCCAAATCTACCTTCTCCAATGCTGTCATCTGTTTTAACTCCACTGAACTATTTTTAGCCTCCACGTTGTATGTTTACAATGCAGCTTCTCCTAACCCACATTCTTTTTTGTTATTCTTAGTTTGTCCTGTCCTTCACTAACACCTGGCTTTTACTTTAGCACAGTATCCATAAACTCCTAAAATTCATTCAAAAGCTTTTAAAATCTGGATGAGAAGATTAAGATGGACATAATTTCACATTCATCCTTGTATGAGTTAGTTACCTCACATGAGCATTTCTATTAATTGCCATACTTTCACTAAGCATTAATACCTTTTGCAAATTTCCATACAGCCATACTTTGAATAAAATATTAACAAGATCATTGCAAGTCAGAAATTCTTAAGTGACTTTTCAGGCCTGTCTTCATAAAAAAAAAAAAAAAAAAAAAAACAAATCACTGTATTTCAATTTGGATGGGAGAGGGTTATATATATGTTATGGCATTTGGAATAGTTCCTGTAACTCTCACCTCATTGGCTTGGAAAGCTATGGAGGAAATATGGAATTAATGATTAATTGGCTTCATAGATGCAGGCATCCTAAATGGGAGTAACTAACACAGGTTGTTGTTTAAACAGTATGCCATACCAATTCCATCTAGTTCTGTGACTGAGTTACACTGAAACTTGACAAAGGAAGCTGAGTGGGTATGATACACCCAAACGTCAGTAATTGCATTGCCTCAGTCCCACAAGAGGAAATTGATAGGTACATTTAATGGTCTTGGAGTGGAACAGATCAGCTGAATGTCAAGAAATAAAGAATAATAATGAGTAGAGACTGACCAGGGCAATTCTTGATCCAACAGCTTGAGTCCAGTGATGCCAACAGTTTCATGTGAGACATCAAAAAGGGATTGAGAAGATGATACATGCGTTTGAAGGAACTACTAAGAAAAGCAGAACATTGGTGGTGACAGTAAACCTATAAAGGATCCTAACAAAACAAATGGATTGGGGAGAGAAACGATAACTGAGGTTTAATGCAGACAGGTAACAACTGTTTCACCTGGTGTCTAAGAACCCCATAGTGAAATATCAGGTCAGTGAAGTCATCTTGAAAATTACAGAAAAGATAAAAAAAGCTTGCATGATAGTGGCTGGAGAAATGAACCATATGAATCAAACTGAAAAAAAAATTGTGGCCAAACCTAGTAAGATGCAATGATGACATAAAGTAGAGAGAGATTGCATTACACTCTACCTATATATCTACCATTGCTCTATGCTTTTATTTACAATGTCAAGGAACTTGCGTTTGAACTCCTATTGTAATTGTCATATGTACAAATATATAATTATGCAATCTTCCTTGGAGCTTTTCTCCCCGGGTCTCTGCTGGAATCGGGCTTCTGACCCAATCGGACACTACCCTGTTATCAAATGTAAATAAATAATAAATCCCTATCTGTTGTCAGACCACAGCTGAAGTATTACATACACTTCTGCTGCTGGTGAAGAGAAAGAAGGAACTGAAGCTAGTGATGACGGTCCAGAGAAAGGCTGCAAGTGTAACAAAGGGATTGGAGAATAATGAATTTCAGGAAAGAGTGGAGGTGTTAAACCTTTCCATGCCAGAATAGAACAAGAAAACAGGTTACAAGATATGAGTAAAGTAGGAGATGAACTGTTTGAAGGAATAAATGTAAAGAGGAAGGCCTTGGAAAGAAGAAAGAGACACAGCTTTTATAGAGAAGCTACATCATTCATTCTAGATATTAGAAATTATTTTTCCTCATAAAGAGTAGAGGTTAGATAGAACTGATTACCATAGGGAATTGTGGGCTGTAAGGCCACAGATATCTTCAGAAGTGCTTCAGATGGGTGGTGGGACAGAAAGAAGAACATGCGTAGGAAAAGTACAGTATGCTAACTGCTCAAATTTAATGGCCGAATTAATGGACTACCTCATCTTTATTCTGCTGTTTCCACCATCTGACACAGTATAACCATCTCATCAGGAAATAGAGCCAGCATCAGTGTTAATGGCAGAGATCTAGCTGGAAGATATTTTACAGTTGGGTGACTATAAAATTATATACTACAATATTCAGTTAATTGCACCATTTACTACCACATCCACATTGTCAAGTGTCATCAAAACAGGCTTGTGAATCAGACCATTCACTCCTTCAAAGTGGTATTGGTGGCAGGTGTGACAAAGGGAGATACTGCTAGCACAGCTATCTGGAATTTTGTAAATAATTATATGTCATTTGTGAATATCAACATGATTTATATAAGATGCTTGTGTTACAAATGTATTAGAACTGTATGTCATGTATATATCAAACTGCTGGTACAGATGTGTGTGTTGAAAAGGCTTTTGCAAAGTGCTTAAAATTTATCCGCAGTGTGCACTACTGGAAGAGAACAGAAATGTTGATGCACTATTGTAACTGTTTAAATGTATATATTTTAAAAGTGGAAACTAGAACACAGGAGGTTTACTTCAGTCTAGCCAATTCAGAAAAATAGCTGAAATTAAATTACTTTATAGGCTATGCAATACAAGCTGATATCTTTCAGTTTTCAATGCATCTACAGATATAATGTCTGTACTAGGGAACTTTCTCTGTTGTCTTGGAAGTGTTTTATTGTTTTATGATTTCCAGCATCTGCCAAAGATCTGAGGAAAAGTCCTTGTCTATGTATTTTTACAGGTAGATGCTAAATGCTACCAGCTGCCATCAATGGTTGTTTTGGGCCTGGGGACTAGAAGTCAGACAACAAGAAATTATGTAATTCTGCAAGCTAGCCCAGCAGTAATATTTGAGATATTAATTTGAGAGGTCTCTTAGAGAGACACAACATTCTGTATTCTGTCTTGGACCTGACAACAACAAAAATCATTCACCACACATCTGCCTTGCTCTGTAAGTAAATGTATAGGGTATACTAACTCTCTTAGATATAGTCAGGAATATAGCAAAGCTTAGTTTAAATATTTTTCTTTATTTATTTGAGACTGTCCTACAGTGTTGTTTTAAATATTTCCTGTGATTTTGAACTCTGATATCACTGTGATTATATACTGAGTATTTTCTTGTTCTTTTATTATTTATTGTTAAATATATTTAAACTTTTCATTGTGGCTGATATGTCTATAGATATTTAAGTTTTGAGAGTACTTACATATTTATTTGTTGACACTGTGGGACACTCCTAATAACCTTGCTCTTAGTCAAACTACAATTTGTAGTAATATTAATATTAATATTACACAGTAAGATTAGACACCCTTTGTTAAGGGCTTTAAAGTAGCTGATAAGGAGGTGGCTGGTGGCAGTGATAACTACCTTATAGTCCTGGCAACAGGAGGTATAACTAATAAACCTGTGCCAGCCTTTCCCGGGTATATGCAGGTGTATAAATCAAACCTCAAAGAGTGCGTGTGTCAGCTACTTGGGCAGAGACACGAAACACTGGTTGAACAGAGAGGGTGCTGGAGTTCTTGGCTTGGCCACTCAGCTGAGATTTCAACTCTATAGCTGTGCCAGTGGGGAGTCTTATTAGGGACCTGGAGGAAGAGGGAGAAACCAGCCCCAGACTGACTGTGGTCTCTGTGTACTCTTAAGGGAAATTGCATTTGATGCAGAGAGCTGCATCTTTAAATACTGTGGGTGTACCTTGTCATCCTCTCAGTGTATGCTCCCCATTGTTGCCAGTGGTGAGGACTGAGGCTTCTTGATTACTGGTGAAATGGTGGGTCATTACAGTAGGCAGAAGAATATAAAATGCTTTTGACCACATAAAGAACAGCTTCGATAGGGCCTGCAGTTAGGCTGCAGGCACTTAAACTCTTTAGAACCCCAGTTGGAAGGAGATTGGTGAGATCACAGAGAATGATTCTGATGACTTCAAGGAGGAGCTGAAAAACCATCAGGCAAATCATGAAGGGAGGCAGGGCATTATAAAGACTGTTCTCAATATGGGTGGGAACATGTTGACCTCAAATGGGTTCCCGGCTGAAAGGGTGAACATTCTGGGGAACATCTGAGCCAGGTAGACATTACATAATCTATAATGTTTTGTGGGAGGTGAAACAACAATATTGTGTCTCAGAGCCACTGTCTCCTGTGATTCATTCCCTGCATTTAAGAAACAGGAATTGTGTCTACATTCTTTGCATTGAGATGAATACATTCAAAGTGGGCCGAGGAATATTCTCTTCTAATTGTGATTTTCATGAACAGATAATCAGGACACAACCTTCATTTCTGTGACTGTAAGGGCTGCATCTTTATGTTTGCAGATGATGTCTTCTAGCCTAAAGTGATCATGTTTTCCCAACATACACTGATCTAGTTCACTCCTGAGTGTCAACTAGCTAGGATGAAAATCAGGACCTCCAAATTACAGGACATTGTTCTTCCACAAAAAAGAGCCAGTTCCTGTTGAAATACTGAACAACATCACACCTCTCAACCTCTTAGAGCAAGAAATCTGGACAAAGCCACAAATAATGGGGGGACAAGGGCCCAAAAATATGGTCCCATTTTTAAATATGGGTCTATATTATCAGATCAAATGTTTAGGTTGTTGAATACCTAAACATCGAACTGGTAATATCGAAAGCCAAAAACTGTGAATGGCCGCTTTCACATAGGGAAAGAATTCCCTTGACCGTTATGCGGATTTTGCCCTTTTTTCCAATGTAGAGTGATCTTGGAGTTGGTATATTTAGTTGGGGGGGGGGCACAGCCCCCCACTTCATTTGGGTTTATAAGGTTTTTTTTTTTTTATGGCCAAGGGAATTCATTCCCTGCGTGAAAGCAGCCGTTCATGGTTTTTGGCTTTTGATATTACCAGTTCGATGTTTAGGTATTTGACAACCTAAACATTTGATCTGCTAATATAGACCCTTAAATACTGCACTTACAAACTTAGAAAGTTGATAGAACAACAGGTTTTGCATTAGCACAAATTCTCTGAAGGATATGGGACTGAAATTCAAATGTCTGCCATTGTTTTCTGACTTTAGTTCTCAATGATTTGTTAGTGATTTGTCAGAAAACCACAAATTTGAGGAGAAACAGACCAAAAATATGAGGCAAAAATCTGGACATTTGAGAGATATGACTTACATTCCTTGCAGTTCTGTTACAAATATGAGAAGGGTTGCTTGCTATTTTGGTGGAGCATTTAAATATGTTGGGGTTTTGGTGGCACATTTAAGTATGTTGTTTTTTTTCTGGAATGAGGATAGAGGGGAGTTAGACACTGACCAACAGATGGGTGCCATGATAGCTAAAAATGTAATCATTGTACCAGACCATGGAGCTGAAGAGAAAACTGAGTGAGACAGTAAAGATTTCAGTTTACAGATCATGTCTACATCCTCAGATATAGTCGGAAATTTTTGGCTGGTGGATGAAAGGATGAGCTCATGGATACAGGTGTAAGAAATGAGTTTTCTTTGCAAGGTAGCTGAGCTCACTGTCTGTGACAGAGTATGGACCTTGGCAGTCTGAGTAAATTGCTGCTCTTCTTGGGTCAATAGGATTTGGATGAAATAGATTGGGCATCTTGTGAGGATGTTCTGTGGATGCCTTCCATGGAAGGTTTTCCAGACATGGCTGACTGAAAGGAGGTCCCAGGGTGCACTCAGCATAGGATTTTAAGCTTTTTAGCTTGACTGTGAATTTTGCTTCTAATTGCTTTAGACCTTTAAACAAGTGTCACTGCTGTTGGCCAACCCCTTTGAGCTTTGTTATGTTTTACTAGCTTGATATAAGCTGAGCAAGTTTGTATGAACTAGCACTCATTTTCTTTGTACTGCTACATGGTGAGCAGTATGCTCCTGATGGTGACCAGAGTTACCAGATTTGACTGCACCTCCAAGGCCACAAGATCTGAGACAAGTGTATTTTCCTCATTTTATTTGTACATTCTATGATGTGTACTGATACTGTGTTTTAAGTAAACATCCTTTGAAATTATGTAATGTTTTTCTCTACTAAAATAAGATAGAGACGGCCCTGGTGAAATGAGAGAGGACCGGGCTGTTTCTGATTGCTTTTTATATTTAATCAAGTGTTGTTCCTATTGGTCAGTGCGACGTTTGAGCTTTTCTGGGTTTTACTAGCCTGCTATAAGTTGAACATGTTTGCATTGGCTAGAACGTCACTGCTACTAGCTGCTATTCATTAATTATAATGCTCCTGATTGCACTATCATTTTAATTTTTTTGTATCTTCCATTATATTCTTCAACTACTGCTATTGTACAGTTATAGCTAAGGTTTATCTCTCGTGGCTTCTTTTTGCAGCTACTTAGTTTCTGTCTATCACATATTTCTGTTGTTCTTTTTCACCTTGTTGCTTTAAACTTATTGTAGGCTTTGTTTACTACTGTCATTGCTACCACTATGGCCACTGTAATCTCCTACACATAATATCCCCTGTATTTTATGACTAAAATACTAATTATGTAATAATTGACACTTACCTCTTGTAAGACATAGACCTACTCAGTTAATGTGAAAGACCAATTGGCTGGTATCCCTTCTGTTGCCAGTTGCATAGCACTTGGCATTCTTAGGCAGTGTAACAACTGCCTACTGTTCACAAACAATGCTATTACTTGGCATACATGATGCAATTTTTGAGAGATTTAAGTATCTTCACAACATGGAGGTGACTCTACTACCTAAAAAGATGGTGTGTTAGCACCATGTATTAATCCCCCCACACTTGTACATAAATATAGTAAACCGACATATGCTGATGCTTTCTAAAAGGTACTGCTGAAACCTTCTAGAAATAGGAATATAAAGTCTCAACAGACATCTACTAAGCTAACATTAGCACCCTCATACATAATTAAGTCACCAGGCTGCATGCTGTAAACTATCCACTGCCACAAAGTCCATGAGCAAAAGTAGAAATTTCGTAGTAATTAGTGACTCAGTTGTCAGGCAAACTGACTCCATGAGACCAGACATGGACAATGTGACAGTTAGTTGTCTCTCTAACATCAGGATCCATGATGTTACAAGGCTCTTCAGTCTGTCACATTGGGTAAATATGAATATAACTTAGTTATAGCTCATGTGGCTGTGAATGACTTCTGGTATTCAGCCTTGAGGGGCATGCAGGAAGACATGTTGGATCTCACTATGCATGTGTTTGATGAAGGTAAGACTGGTTCAGACTGGAATTCTATCTCATGTGTAAATGCAAAGAAAAGATAAATGAATTCAACAACTAGTTAATTAGTTGGTGTTATTCAAGATGTGTACGGGGTGTATGGTAAGTGTCAGCCTGTGATAAGATGGTTGATAGGACAACTTGCTTGACAAGGGATGGCCTGCATCTCTTGTTCCATGGCTTCTGCTTAACGACCAAAGCCTTTGCATCTATAGTATCTTTTCAGGCAGCATCTGGGTACTGGACATCCCAACATAGCAGATACAATAATACAATAATAGTAAAATTCCACTTCTGACTATACCAAGGTTGCTCTTGTCTATGTTAGATGTTTCAATAACAAATTTCCTGAACTTGAAGCTCACTTGCAACTCGAATACATCCATTTCTGTTTCATATCTGAGACTCCCTCCCTATCTGGGTTTATCCTTTACATACATTCAGGCCTGAAAGAAAATGCAAGGGGGATTTTTGTATTTGATAGAAACTATATCACCTCTAGGCAGATTGTCTGAAATCCACAAACTAAACTCCTTGAGCTTACCCTAAGCAAAGCAAATTGTTAATTTATAGCCTGCTACAGGACACCTTCCATGCCCCCAGACAACCATGAGAGACTGCTAAATGTAGTCAATAAACTGTCCATAACAAAAACTTGTTAACTTCCTTGGAGAAGGTCACAGAGGCAGTGGATCATAGCTACTTGGTCTACAATGCCTTTTCAAATCTGGCCAATGCATTCAACAGCATTTTCTGTGCTGGTATTGTAAGCAAACTATGAGGCCTAAATGTAGACCCTTCCATGGTAAAGTAAATAACAATTGGATAAAAGATAGACCCATACAGACTTGGTGGCAGGTGCTGCCTCAAAAATGCTCAGGTAAATAGTTGCAGACCTCAGGGCTTAGTTCTGGGATGTCATCATTTTGGCATATGTTCACTAATCTCCAAACTGTAAACCCAGACCTATGGTTAACTAACTTTGCAATGAATGTAAACTGAGTTTTATTGTCTAATTTCCCCCAGATATGGAATTCCTACAGCAATAACTTCTTTTTCTTTCGGCCGTTCCCATTAGGGGTCGCCACAGTGGATCATCTGTTTCCATTTCTTCCTGTCTTCTGCATCTTGCTCTGTCACACCAACCACCTGCATGTCCTCTCTCACCACATCCATAAACCTTATCTTAGGCCTTCCTCTTTTCCTGTTACCTGGCAGCTTCATCCTTAGCATCTTTTTCCCAATATACTCTGCATCCCTCCTCAGCTCATGTCCAAACCAACGTAATCTTGCCTCTCTGGCTTTGTCTCCAAACCATCCAACCTGGGCTGACCCTCTAATATACTTATTCCTAATCCTGTCTACCCTCGTCACACCCAGTGCAAATCTTAACATCTTTAACTCTGCAACATCCAGCTCTGACTCCTGCCTTTTTGTCAATGTCACTGTCTCCAACCCATATAACATAGCTGGTCTCAGTACCCTCTTGTAGACCTTCCCTTTCACTCTTACTGGTACTAGTCTGTCACAAATCACTCCTGACACTCTTCTCCACCCACTTCACCCTGCCTGTGCTCTCTTCTTCACCTCTCTTCCACATTTGCCATTACTCTGAACTGTTGATCCCAAGTATTTAAACTCATCCACCTTCACCACCTCTACTCTCTGCATCCTCACTATTCCTCTATTCTCCCTGTCATTCACACACATATATTCTGTCTTAGTCCTGCTGAGCTTCATTCCTCTCCTCTGTAGAGCATATCTCCACCTCTCCAGGATCTCCTCAACCTGTTCCCTACTTCCACTACATATCACAATGTCATCTGCAAACATAACAGTGCACGGGGACTCCTATGTGATCTTGTCTGTCAACCTGTCCATCACTACTGCAAATAATAAAGGGCTTAGAGCTGATCCTTGATGTAATCCCACCTGCACCTTAAATGCATCTGTCACTCCCACTGCAGATCTCACCGCTGTCACACTACCCTCGTACATATCCTGTACCACTCTTACATACTTCTCTGCCACTCACTACTTCCTCATACAATACCACAACTCCTCTCTAGGTACCCTGTCATATGCTTTCTCTAAGTCCACAAAGACACAATGCAACTCCTTCTGATCTTCTCTGTACTTCTCCATCAACACTCTCAGAGCAAACATCACATCTGGAGTGCTCTTTTCTGGCATGAAACCATACTGCTGATCATTAATCATCACCTCCCTTCTTAACCTAGCTTCTACAACTCTTTCCCATAATTTCATGCTGTGACTGATCATTGTTGTTCCTCTGTAGTTACTACAGCTCTGCACATCACTCTTATTCTTAAAAATCGGTACCAAAACACTTTTTCTCCACTCCTCAGGCATCCTCTCACTTTCCAAGATAACTAATCCTTACAAACCAATGATATACTGAAAAGGGATAAAATTAAATTTAAAAAAGTCCAGTATTGTCACATTTGGCTAACATGTTTTGTGTACATCTTACAGCAAAGCCAGTACCTCACTCAAAAGCGACACAGTTGTCAAGGATCATGACACCTTGTTCAACCCTCTGCTTTGAGTATCATGTAGCACCAGTAGTCAGGAAATCCTTTTACCTAGCACAACTGCTAAATTCTTTTGAACTAAATGTGATGCCTTTAGATATCATCCTACTGTATGTAGCTGTCCTTAGGCTATTTGTATAATGCTGCCTTCAGCAATTGCCTGTCCAGATGCATAACACAGCTAGAAAGCTCCCAGACTTTTACAATCAATGTATTATTAACAATATGCAAAGGTTAAATGAGTTGAAAAGTATTAACCAATTTGTGTGTTTCTAATGCCAAAGGACCTCTGAGCTCACCTTCTGGCAGCTGCGCTTTAAGTCCTGCAGATGGTATTTCAGAGTTTTGAGTCACTTAATATAGACTGTTAATGGCTTTTTACTCTTTGTTCCTCTACTAACTGTGTATCAACTATAACTTAGTTTGACTGTCATATCACCGTTGTTTTTATCTTATTTGTATGTTTTCCGTTGCTTATTCTTATTTTTTAACCAAACCCTCTCTGTCTTACTTTGACTATATCTTTCCCTCAACTACTACACTGAATTGGTGTCACTCAAACCATCGTTGTTTAGCAAACAACATCCAAGACTGCAGTTTACCCTAATAAGGACCCTAATAAGGACCACAAGAGAGAGGCATAATAATAATGTATGTTATTTACTGTCATATCTAACATATCTCCCCTGTTCCTCTGTAATATATAGGGCAGGGTCTTCCGTAGAGAGCATACACTCCCACTAGAAATAACAGGTTTCTGGTAATTTTCTTTATACAGGAAGACATGACCTTCTCTTGAGCTCCCATCCTTCTTGTCTATTCTGTGCTACGTACCCACTGCAAATGTCATCCCTCCACTTTACCTACCTTACCATACTTTACCTTACTTGTTCTTTTCTGCAGTATAAATCTGTCTGTCTTCCCATATAACTTCCAAATTCCTTCACAGTCTATAACATGTAAATAGTGACCTTACTCTTACTGAAGCATAACAAACGTAATAAACTGTAGTAATTAGTATCTCTTTAGGCAGGCTTTTCTACTAACTACACCTGCACCTGGTTAACCCACTGCTTTGAAACTGTTTTTGCTAACCCCAATATAATTACTATGACTGCATAATATTGCAACTTCTGCTATTATTTGTTACCTTGCTCTTTCTCCTAACAGCTTTTCTAGTGACATTACATTTTTACTCTGTCTACCACATACGACTTCTTACCTTGCTCACCTCTAAGTCTACAGATAGTTTTTTCCTCCCCTTCCATACTTCCTTGCCATTTCAGCTGGTGCATCCCCCCCCCCCCCCATTCTCACTCACTTTGCTCGGGCTCACTACACTCCCCTACCATACCCCCAAATTCCACCCCCCCACTATCCCTTGTTTTATACACAAAACCCTCCTTTTCCTGTGCATAACTCCTACTCTTCTTATCCAAGCAACCTATCATTCTGCTACCCCTCATCTGTCAGAAACACCCAGTACTCAAATCATACTATCCATATCTCCACCCTTGAGGCTCCACCTATTTAGTTATACCTCTCTTCCACAACACTCCTCAGCCTCCATCTCATTGTTTACAGCCACTAATGCCTCCTATTACACTCCTTTCTCTTCAGCATTTTTTTCTCCTTTATATATGTTATATCTCTATACTTCCGCGGTGGTGCAGCGGTAGTATTGTTGCCTCACACCAAGAGGTTCTCCCGTTCGATTCTCAGCTGGAGTGCGGGGAATGCCTTCTGTGTGGAGTCTGCATGTCCTCCGCATGGTTGGGTGGGCCTTCGAAAGACATGTGTAAATGGGCGTGCCTTCTTTGAAGGTTGAACGTCGAGCTGGCACCTCAGAGTTCGTGAAAATCTACTGCCAATCATTAGCGGACCAGAGTTCTGCTGTGGCGACTCCTAACCGGGAAAAGCCGAAAGATTACAACAACATATACGTTATATCACTACAGGTATCTTCTTTCTGCTCTAAATTCTTAGCATCCCATATTCTACATACATATTCAAATTCCTGCCTAATTCTTTTTATTATTTTTTTAATTCATGTTATTCTTTTTTTATTTTTATTTATTTTACATTTGTTGACTGGGTTAGTCCAATTGGATATATGTCCATTTTCAGTGGAGGCGTGGGGAGAAAAGCTCCAACAAAACAAAAGAAAAAAACACACTATCATTTATAATATGTGAAATTTACAAATGCAACTAAATTTACAGATAATCATCCCATTCATTAATAATGTTGTAGAGGTAATGGTGGTTAGATCTTTTGGGAGGAAGTTCCAGATTTTGCCCACAGTACTGGCAAACAAGGAGTTTTTATATCCTTCTATAATGTAATTATATATACATGTATAATCTATTCTCCATCATTGTCTTCAAGAACCCTGTTTTTAATACACACCAAATATGCTCCTCATCTTTCTATCCACACATCTACACCTACTACTATCATTCCTTGCATGCTATATGATACCTATCTCACCTATTTCTCAATCCTGCACCCTTACTCACACTGCCTATATCACTTGCCAGATGATCACTATTACTATTGCTTCTAGCTTATTTGGCTTATTCCGCCATCTAATTTTCAGATATAACATTCTTAACCTTTCTCCCAACCCACATAAGGTAAAATTTAAATTTAATACTAATATACCTAAACCCTCACTAGTGTATGCATACTGTAAAAAGGATGTAAAATGAATGGAGAGATGATAAGTCAGCAAGTAAAGGAGAGTATTTTTGCTAAAATTGAATTCATCCTCAAGTCTTGGTGAGTGCCTTCGCGGGGTGGACCCCGTTTTTCACAAAATCTCACCAAGATGACACTGATATATAGATTGTATTTATATAGTATATATCATGGACAGAAGTAGGTTAAAAAGAGAGCTGGATGCACAAGCCCCAGGATAAAAAAGTGCCCAATCCTGGCAGGCACACTGGTGCCAGAACTAGAAAAGATGACAGTGTAGAATCCTCAAAATATGGAAACATTCCTACAATGGGGCCAAGCCAGGCCCAGGGGGAGGATGGCCCCACTGTTGTAGAAGGAAGTAGTAGTCCACAAAAATCACAAAAACTGATAGGCCAAAGAAGAGCCATAAAGACGATAAAGTAGACTATTGAGGATAAGAAAGAAATTATGTATTTTTACTATTATGCAAAAAGCCCAGAATTTCCAGACACAAGATATACAAAACAATTAAGAAAGAAATTAGAGGATAATAAAATGCTTCCAGAAGAAAAACTGTCAGAAGCTTCAAATAAAAATTTGTATTCATTAATACAATGGATTTATGAAAAGCAGTATATATATCAAGAATCTTTGATCTTTTGGAAAAAGAAGCATCTGAGGAAGTGCAAAAATATAAACAACAAAACCTAGAGATTTTTTAAAAGTATAAATAAGAAATATGGACATTGGAAAGAAAGAGAGATTTGATATGGTGCAATGATTATGCAAAGAAGAAAGCCAAATTAATCGATATAAAGGCTACAGCCCCAAAGATATTTGAAGAGAAAAACAGGCAAAGGCATCCAGATATCTAAAATTTCACAATAAAAAATAATATCACAAAGAGGGAATGTAGAAAAGAAGACTAGTAAAGTAGAAGTTAAAAAAATATAAGAAGTTAAGGAGTGCCTGTGAAGCGAAGGATTTGGTGTAGAAGGTCTAACACAGGTTACATCACAGCATGATGGAATGAGTCCCCAAAGTAAGGAGAAGCAGGAAGATCAGGAGACATCTGAAGAAGAAATATGGACATGGGGAAAAAAGAGGTTTAATATGGTGTAATATTTATGCAAAGGAGAAAGCAAAACTAGCCAATACCAAAACAGCAGCACCAAAGATATTTGAAGAGAAATACAGGCAAAGGAATCCGGATAAGAAAAACTTTACAATACAAAAATATAAGAAGACAAAGAGGAAAAGCAGAAAAGGAGATTAATACTGGAGAAGTTAAAGAAATAGGAAATTAGGTTATGAAGTACCACTGAAGTAAAGGATTCAGTGTAGAAAATCTAATTCAGAAAGCACCACAACAGGATAGAACAATGGATATCCAAATTAAGGAGAAACCAGTGGAATAGGAAGCAATTGGTCAGGTGCCAAATGAAGATATTTTGGAGCCTTCTACAGGAAACCAGTATAAATGTTCATTTGAAGCTAGACAGCAAGGGAAGAAACAGGAAGCTGTGGAAACTCTGATGCAGTCAATGTTGAGGCGTGATAGGCCAGTAAGTTCCCATATGACTGAGCAACGGATGGGACAGGATGAAATTGAAGAGAATGTGCCACAGGAAAATGCTATAGAACTTTCTATAAAATGCCCACAGGAAATGGAAAACAAAACTTGTGCCCTAAGTTTACAAGAAAATGAGCTAAGAGAATAGTTGCTTGATTTAATAGACATATATAGATATATTAAGATCAATGAAAGAAATAGACTGCAGAAGGTCAATAAAACCCAAAAAGTCAGAGGTTTGATAAAGCAAATGAACACAGTAATTAGGACTGTCCATAGAGATCCATGCAATATAACAGAAGTATAAACTGGGTAGTAAGGGAAAGAAACAGGAGAAATCGAATACCATCATGGAAGTATCAAATAGAGAAAACTATAAAGCAATTAAGACAAGAAGTGTCACTGTTAGAAGAATATAGAAGAGGGAACAGATGAACAAAAGTGCTAAGAAAGATAGATGTGATAAAAGCAATGTGTAGTATTAGAACAGACCAGGATCTATCATGCACTATCGCAAATAAAAAACTAAAAATCTCAGCACAGGTGTAAAGACTTAGAAGATACGCAGATAAATATAAAGGAAAAGTACAAAATAAGCAATTTATTGATGTCCCAAAAAAGTTTTATAGAGAATTGGGAAACAAGCTAAAATGAATTGAAAAACCACCAGAAATACATTATGGAGAAGTATCTATGAAGTTTCTGTGGAACATAACAAAGATACTAAATGGATAGAAGAAGTAAAAGAAAGAATAAGAAGTTTAAAGGTACAGGATATGAAATGGGATGAAGTAACACCCAGAGAGAGAATTGAAACAAAGTTAAGAAAAGCCACTAAGTGGAAAACCCCAGGCCCAAATGCAGTACCTAACTTTTGGTTAAAAGTAATAATATCTTTGCACAAAGATTTAGCCATGAGTAAGAACTATTTGTATGCACATCCTGAACAGACACCAACCTGGCTAACAACAGGAAAAACAATGAATGCTCCTACTTAAAAGTGAACCTGCAAGCTACCCTAAAAATTATAGACCAATAACTTGCCTTCCGATGATGTATAAACTATACATGGGAATTTATGCCGACAGAGTTTAAAGTCATTTTGAAGAAAACTCAATTATGGCAGTAGAACAAAAAGGCAATAAAAAAAGTAATATGGAACAAAGGATCCCTTGTTGTTAAATAAAATAATAGTGGAGAACTGTAAAAAGGGGAAGAATCTAAGGATGGCATGGATTGGCTATAAAAAAGCATTTGATAATATCCCACATTTATAGATAAAAGAATGCTTAAAAATGTATAAGATACACCCTACACTGACTGATTACATTACAATGAGCATGAAACAATGGCAGACCACTTTGCAATTAAGCCATGATAAAGGACAAATTATTATCCCAGGGCTAAAAATTAAAAGGGGGATATTCGAGGGTGACTCTCTGTCACTGCTGCTATTCTGCCTTGCCCTTAACCCATTAAGCTGTCTACTTAACATCTTAGGCCATGGCTATAACTCGTCTCCTAGAAAACAACAAAGTGTAAAGCCTTCTCATCTTCTGTTTGTCGATAATTTAAAACTGCATAGCTCATCAGATGAACTGAAAGCACAACTGCAAGTTGTCAAAACTTTTTCAGATGATGCAAGAATGTCATTCGGTCTTGATAAATGTGCAAAAGCAACCTTTAAAGCAGGAATACTGTAGCACCAGGAAAACATCAGTTTGGGACAAGAATGTGATATAAAAGAACTTGAGCAAGAGGAAGTGTATAAATATTTGGGAAGTGATGAAGGATCAACAATAAAATGTGAACAAATGCAAATAAAACTTTGTAGGGGATACTTTAGAAGACTTAAATTAATCCTGAAAACAGTGTTGACATCAAAGAACAAAATTCAGGCTATAAACCAATTTGCTCTTCTTGTTTTAACTTACAGTTTTGGAGTGATTGCCTGGCCCCAGAATGTGTTGGATAGATTAGACAGGAAAACAAGAAGGATGCTTCATGCTCACCAAATGGTTTAAAGAAATCAGTGCTTACCAGGAATATATATTCCCCATTCCGAAGGAGGGATGGGCCTCCTTGAAAGCGATTACTTACATAGATCTGCAATTGTGGACTCCACACATATCTGCTGACCTCACAAGACCCAAACATAGTGAGAGTTTTGAAACATCAGGAGAATAAATCTAAGATGACTTCTCTGCTTAATCTAGCAGAAGCATAAATGTGTCAAGCAGGAATGGAAATCAAACTAGAAGTAGATAAAAATAAGGCAGCAACTGAATGTGCCAAAAAAAAGAAAGAATAAAGGACCAGATGAGAAGGCAAGAAATGTGGAACGGCATAAATATAGTTGCAAGGATAGAAAACTTCTGGAAGAGCCTCATGTTGATCAGGAATGAATGTAGTTAAAGAGAGGCAGATTCAAACCAAGAGATGAAAGGCTAATATTGGCAGCCCAAGATAGTGGGCTATGCGCACACTGATTTGCAAAGTCCATTGAATATGTGGGAGAAACAGACAAATGTAGGTTTTGTAAAACCGAATTGGAAACAGTCGCACACCTCATTGCTGGCTGTGGCATACTAATGGCAGAAGGACTGTATACTGAAAGGAATAATAATATGGCAAGATTGTTGCACTGGGGATTGTGCAAACATTATGGTACTGAAGTGGATGAAAAACAATGGAAACATGAGTCACAAAATAATCATGGAAAATGATGAAGTTTACATCACATGGAATCATCCATTGCAACAGTTCAAAAGACAGATGCTAGAAAACCAGATGTAGTGGTCCATAAAACAAAGACAAAAGTAGCATTGATCATTGAAATCACCACACCCAGTGACTACAGTGTCTTGCATACAGAGAGACACAAAGCCATAAAATATCAGGATTTGCAGGCAGAAACGAGAGCAATGTGGAAGAAAGATACCCAAACAGTCCCAATAGTAGTAGGAGCAATGGGTCTTATAAAAAAGAATCTATAATCATATTTAGATATGTTACCAATGCATGTAACTCCATACAAATTGCAGAAGGAGTCATTACTGGGCACATTGCGGGCACTGCAAAGAGCACTTCTGGTTGACATCAAAGATTGAAACAATACTAATTTCATGAACTTCAGTCGTACTTTGACTTAGGAGTGGGGTCCTTTCCCATCATGGTATTAGAAACCCAAAAGATTTGGAGGAATTAAAAAAGTAAAAAGTTCATATTATGCAGTGATGTCCACTAAAACCCAGTACTAAAAATATGAAAATCATATCTATGAATATTCAAAGTATAATAAACAAAGTCTCTGAATTTCATTCCTGGATCACTCTTTACTCCCCTGACATTACAGAAACTTGGCTCACATCACATATGAAAGACTGAAATTCTTTCCCCTGGCTATACTATCATCCGCTCTAACAGATTAAATTAAAAAAGATGGTGGTGTAGCAATCATGTTTGCTAACCATATTTCTGTCTCTCCTTCTTCTATTTCTATTTCCAAATTCCTCTCTGCTGAGATCCTCGTTTCTCACTGTAAATTAAATGATCATAAAACACTGTCTATAATTGCCCTATATATTCCCCCAGGAAATAACATCCCTGTTATGGAAGACAACCTACACTGTGTTTATAGTTCCATTTCTCATACAATAAGAATTCTTGGTGATGTCACTATTAACTGGTAAACCTTCACATCGGACTACCTTCCACTAGTATCAATCTATATGGTTTAAACAACTCAGAAGTTCCTATACTCCCTTCATCAAAGCTAACAGCACTGGAAACTACTCTGGATTGGATCCTAGTCTCAAATCCCAACCTTTACAACTCTCCAAAACCCTCCCAGACTCCCTCAGTGGTGACCATCCCATCTATGTTCAGAGACTAGCAACTCACCATATCAAAGAACACCTTTATAAAGACTGGCATAATCTCTCAAATTTCAACTCCAAGATCTTTAACAACATCCTCTGTTTCCTACAACTTGATAATGCTGTTCTAAGTTTAATACAATATTTCTTGACATTCTCAATAGCCTTACTCCTATAAGAAAAAAGAGAGTTAAATTCCCCTGATCACCCTGGTTATCCCCTTCCAGTAGACAATTAATGTATAAGAGAGAAAACGCTTGAAGAAACTGGCAAAAATACAAATCTCAAGCTCTCCTACAGACCTAAAAACAACTTTGAAACATGACAAAAAGCAAGTTACTGCTGATAAGAAATATTATTACTTCAACCCACAGGATAACCAAAAACACAACCTCCCCAAAGTTTGGTCTGCTATCAAGAAAGTATTATACCATGGAATTCCTAGTAGCCATAACCCCTTTCCAGATATCTCACCCTTAGAAAATGCTTCTAAATTTAACTCCCACCTTATAGACTCAATAGCCACCCTCTCCAAAAACTGCCTACAGAATCCTGCCACCGCTGACAAGCTTCAAAGCTCTAGCAATGTCATTTTCAACTTAAAACTGCCCCTACTTCTTATATAAAAATGTTATTATAGAAACATAAGCCCTGCTCACCCTCTGCTTACAATCTCCCATATGTATATCTAAAGATTGCTGCCCCCTCTATTGCCTACCCAGTCTCTACCCTGATCAGTCGATTAATTTGTGAGTCATATATCCCATCTCTCTGGAAAAAAACTTACATCATTCCTTTTCATAAAGGGGAAACTCAACTGAAATAACAAACTTCAGACCAATTGCAATCTTGTCCCCTCTTTTCAAGATCTTAGAAAGATGTACTCATAAACAACTTTTCCAGTACTTACTCCAAGGAAATCTGTTAACCTCTACCCATTACAGCTTTGACCCAAATCATAGCAGAACAACTGGTCTTGCTGCCTTTTTGGACCACACCATTAAAGCCAGAGATAATTTAGTTTCTTCCCTCTTTTTAGATCTCTCTAAAGCTTTTGATACAGTCTCATATACCAAACTACTCTTAAAGATGTCTATTTTATGCTTTTCCACTACAACAGTCAATTGGTTCTCTAGCTACCTATCTAACCAGCTACAAACAAATAAATGGCTCTCTACTTACTCTTCTTTTCTCCCAGTTAATACAGGTGTCCCACAAGGCTCAGTATTTGGCCCACTCCTTCTTAACATATTTATAAATGATCTACATACATCCTCCCAACAAGCTACACTTATACAATATGCAGATGACTCCATTGTCATTTTCTCAATTAATAGCCCTTCCCAGTTATAAGCTATCACTCAGCAGGCTTTTAACTCTATTGAAAATTGTCTCAGTGGGGTGTGGCCAAGATGGTGAACTGGTACCAGTATTCTTCAAGAGCTCTCTGTCCTAAACTACATCACTGACAGGATTTTTCATTCAAAAATGACTTTTGCATGAATTAATTATTGCCAATCTACTACTAAAACATTTTGAATTCTACTGAAGAATTTTTTCATCATCAGAACTAAAAATTCCTGTCAAATTCAATTTGAAAAGAAAACTTCACACAGCTCTCCAGAATGAGTCACGCTAAAACTTCAACTCAAGACTCCTGACTTAAAAGAGTTGCATTCTTTGCTAACAAATATAAAAGATCTATCTTTAAAGATAGATAAAATTGATAATAAGCTGGATACCTTCAAAGACAAATGTTCTCAACAGCTTGAACAATTACAGGAGATTATTAAGCAACAGAAGTTTCAAACAACAGCAATGGAACATTCCCTTAATGACATGGAAACAGACTAGCAAAAGAAGAACATCACTCGGAATTTCTATTAAAACAAAACAACTACTTGCTGGAAAAACTGGATGAGCTAGAAAACAGATCTAGGAGAAACAACCTTCGTATTTATGGACACTTGGAGAAAGCTGACCATGACAATATTATTAATTTTCTTACCACCTGGATACCATCTATACTTAAACTTCCTGAATCACTATCCTATGGTGCAGGACATGCTCAGAGGTCTCTAACAACAAAAGAAACATCAAATTCCAGACCAAGATCCATTATTATGAAAATGTTTTCCACTCAAGACAAAGAACTGAAATTAAAAACAGCCTGGACAAACTCCCCAGTAAAATACCAAGGTTCTGTCATCAGATTTGACAATGACTATTCTACTACAGTAGTTGCAAAAAGAAAATAATTCTATCCCATTATAAAAGCAGAAAAAACAACTTAAAACTCATCTTCTGTACCCAGCAAGACTGAAAATCTTCCTCCCTGAAGGCATTAAAATATTTGACTCCTTAGAAGCTGCAACAAAATACTTGCTAATTAACAACACAATAGATTAAGTAGAGGTTATGGACTGGGCTAACAGTACACCTAAAAGAAATGCGGAAAAAAATGAATGGAAAACAGTTGAACAGAAAAAGGAAAAACTAAAGGACAAATAAATATACTGTGATTGCGAACAAACTTCTACATATTACTCTTCACTGAATGCAGGTACATATCTTTTAGTTTTGTGTTCAAGCTTATGCATTATCTGTACCATAAATCTTATTTAATCGACTGTTTTAATATTAGATATAACAATTCATTACAAGAATAAAAAAATTATAAATGAAAAGTTATAAGTAACTAAAGCAAACTAAAATAAAATGCTATACTCAAATCTTCCTTAACATAATTTAAAAATACTAATTTACTATAAACATCAATAGGACCAACAAAGGTCAAAATATAAAGCATACTATCTAGAAATGTAAAGCAAAGTCAATAGCAAATAACAGTTCTTATATGCATAAGTCATGTCATGTAATAAAAAGTCAAACAATTTTAAAATTGGAAAGAAAATATCAAACATAACATAGGAATGTTTTTTTCTTCTTTCTTTTTATCCTTTACTTTCTTTTCACTAGAGGAATTAGATAATGTCATTAATTAATACCAAAATTTACAAAATTTAAAAAATGGAGGGACTCTATATGTAATATTCATTATTGTGGACATTATAAGATCTGTTTGTTTTTCACATTGTTGTGATGATTAACAAGAAGTTTCTTAATGTGGGAAAAAAAGTGGAGCTACTCAGAATGGCATATTGCTATGAAAGGGGTCGGTTGTGGAGGGGTGGTGTGCATTTTTGTTTTTGCTTGTTTTGTTCTCTGTCACGATTTTTACCTCAGCCCTGGTGTTCTAGTGTTAAAAAAAAACTTAAAATTATTTCCTACCCCTCTCTGCCTCGAGACTTACCCATTTTTCTCCAAAATCTCCTTTATTGTTGCCATAAATGTTCTGCCGAGTCCACAAGACAAGCAGAAACATTGAGAGGTTTCCCATGATCACAATGAACCATGAGAAGCTGCTCTAACTTCTCCGATTCGTACTACTTCGTCACTTAAGCGATGATGTCATTAATAAGCTCACAAGCACACATTGGACCCAATTTTCAGCTTCCCAACATGAACGAACAGAAATACTGTATCCAAACACCTTCTCCTTATAAAATAACCCACTGCAATACTAGCAGCAACTAAAATGAAGTTAAAAGAAACACTTATGTTGTGCCATTGACATAATGGGGAGGATTTGGGAAAAGTTAAGGAGAAAAAAATTAAAAGAAACACTGCACATATGCAGACTAGTTCCAATAGCACGCTACTAATTTAGCATGCTACAGACAGAAACAACCATAATACATACTAAATAAGTAAACCAACTAATGTTTTAAAAAAATATCAGACTTCTTGACATTCTAATATACACATTTGAAAGTGAACCAATATAAAAACAAATACATTAGTGAAAAAGTGCAAAGACAGAACATATCATACAATTATAACATTGCAAATATGCATTGTGGAATGCTGATTCTGTGTGGTTCCATTAAAATTATAGAGAAGACAGATACAATGTTATAACATAGTTTTACTGCTGTGTTCATAATTTAGAGTGTAAATATGATGCTATGATTTGATAACTTTTATGTCTTCACATCTAAGTATTATTCTGACTTCATGACACCTGAATATATTTGATTCATTGAATGTCCTGTAATAAACTGTCATGCATTTATTGTTGATTTAAAAATGTCATAAGGATGTTTTAACAATATAAATTCTCATCTCATATGGAAGATAAAACAGAAGCTGTTATATAATGAATATGGTGGAGTGTAAAATGAGTAAAAATGGTAATGTATATAAAAACTTCCCCTAGATGGCAGTAATGGCTTATAAATAGTGAAAATCAAAAGTATGAAGATTTCTTGTCAGACATGGGTGAACATCATAGATGCCATCATCATAACCTATAGATTATTACTTAAATACATTTGTTTAAATTAATCATTTACATAACTATAATCCCCTGCTGAATGGATTACCCCCATTGAACTGGTGCCTATTTCACAAGTGAGATTTGAACTGGTACTGAAATCTTACAAAATAAATCACCTTATAACATTATACTATCATATACATTATGCTTAAACTTGAATCACCATAAAGTATTGCTAAGTTGACATAGAAATAAATTATTATTCATCTAAATTTAAAAAGCTGAAATATAAAACATACCAAGTAATAATAGTTTTAGATATACAAGTACCTTAGGCAGAGAGACTCATCTTGCACATAGACGATATAGGTAGAGGGACTGTCTGCATGACGTTTTCACTCAGACGAGAGGTCTTAAACCTCATTGAGATGATAAATGGTTTTAGTATTCAATGTTTCAAGTTTTTAAGTATGTTTGAATTTGTTATTTTTTTTTTTTTTTTGCTTTTTTTTGGTGTCTAACAGAAATTAATGCATTTTATACAGAAGAGATAAAATAAAAACACATTACTATAACTCATATCATTGTACATACTGACATTGTAATCTCAAGTAATCTGACATATCAAACTATAATATGACATGTCTATCTATAAATGTTAATGGTTTAAATAATAATATTAAACGTTTATTTAAGTATCTGAATTTACATAAGCCACAATTAGTATTACTTCAAGAAATCCATCTGATAGATGAAGAATTAAAAAAAATAAACTTTAGTAACTATACAGTGTTGGCAAGTATACAATTTAAACTTAAGAAAACAGGAGAAATTATTTTAGTCAGGAATTCAACCCCCACCCCCAAAATAATTTCAGCATACCAAGATTCCTCAAGAATGTTTTGTTTAATAACCCTAGAAAGTAATAAAACTATTTACACATTAGTAAATTTGTAATGGATCCCAGGGATTGGGATTAAAACTGTTAACACTCACTTCAAAGATATTATTCATCATACTAAAGGAAGCCTAATACTAGCAGGGGACTTTAACTGCATTACAAATGATAATGATTCTAACTCAACATATAAAAGAAAGAAATCATCTACATCAAGAGCCGTTTTGAAATTTATTGGCAACAATTAAAGAAATAAACAATTTTGCTGATCAAAACTCATTATTTTACACGTATTACTCTCATAGACATAAATCTCAATCTCGTTTAGACAGAGTCTATGTTTCAAATGATTTATCAACAAAGTTAGGTGAGGTTAAGGTAATGGCATGCCCATTATCAGACCATAATGTGATAGTTTTTGAATTAGAAACAGAAGTATATAACTCATTACCTGTCACTAGAATACCCTCATACATAAGACATTTCAAAGAGTTTAAAGAATTCTCCTTAAATGAAGTAAAGACCTTTCCTGAAATAAACAATACAGAAGATATATATATATATATATATATATATATATATATATATATATATATATATATATATATATATATATTAACTGTATGTAAATATGTTCCCATGACACCACTAATGTATCAATTCATATTTTTTTCTTAAAATTGTGATAAAATTGGAAAATGAATAAAAAACTTTAGTGAAAATTGGCTCAGTGACAATCAGTTTTTTCTAAAGTCAGATGTAACAAAACTGCTCTTATTTCTCTCCAAATCCCAAAAACACACATAAAAGACACCTTTAAAATATCATCTGTCAACAATAATGAAACTTAAGTTGTACCTCACACATAGTTACTTGGTGTCATAATAGATGATCAACTGAACTGAAATTTGATCAAAAGTGCATAAAAACAACACACCAAAAACTGGGTATGTTGTATAGATAAAAAAGATTCCTTACTAACTCCTCAAGAGTTACTCTAGCCAATACATATCTCCTTTTGTCACTACTATATGTCTCACCCAATTTTCACCAACATTCAGATCTCCCTAAGATCAAAACTTGAACTTTGCTATAACAAAGTAACTAGATTTGCAGCCAGTCAGTCATACAACTCCCACCACTACTCCACCCCCAGATATTTAAAGTGGCTTGAGTTACCTCACTACCTCAAGTTCACCCAACTCCCCCTTGCTCATAAAATGGTATATAAATCCTCATCCTGCCCAACAACCAGCACCATTCTTAACAATTACCTCCCTATTTGCCCTCTTTGCTCTTCTCAGAAACACCTCCTTGAAATCCATAAACCAAAAAAAAATATATATATATTGGTCACTGCCTATATTCCTACTCAGTAGCTAAAGTCTGGCACAGCATTCCTACAGATATTAGAGCAATGCCATGTAGTCATATATTCAATCAATCTCTAAAGAGATGTCTCCTTAGCTCTAGGCCCTGTACATGTCTTACACCAGGCTGACACTACCCATTATTCCTTTCTTCTCTTCCTTTCACTTTCCTCTCTTCCTTCCCCCTTCTTTCTCCCTTCTTTCTTCTCCTTCCCTTTGCTTTCCTCCTTATCTTATTAACCAAGGCAGCAATTACTTCTCTGATAGCTCCATACTTTAACTCCATTTCCTAATCTCCCCCATCTGCAAAATCACCTTCCTTTCTCTTAATTTTTTTGCCCATATTTAAAATGCTTAACATGTTTACCATTGGTTATCACTACTGATTGTACTTTACAAGGTGTTCAATATCCTATGATTGCTGTTTAATATTTACTGAATGATTTTCTGATCTGACTTTGTTTATCCTGTATGTTGATCCTGATATTTTTTACTGCACTTCATGTGATAATATTATGTAATTTATTAATTGAACTATGTATGTTGGGGCTTTTGTCCCTGGGACTCCAAATGGGATTCGTGCCTAGTTTAATGCCAATTAAATAAATGCATAACTGAAATAAATAAAGATGTTCCTAAATAAAAAGATTAGTAGTCTAAAGAGCCTTGGCTGCCAAGAAGGCTTCAAACACTGGCCTTATACTGGATTTCTTATAGACACTTATATACAGAGGTGTATCTTGCAATCTGTGCCCTTAAGATCCCAACCCTCTTTGTTCTTTTAAATTTCTGCAATACAGTCAGTACCACAGGCAGTAGAACTATGGATTGATTTTAATCTCCACCAACATATAAATAAAACTTAGTGGAGAGACAGATTTATTACCCAATGTTTGCTCCATCTCTGGAAAAAAATTGCTTTTAAATGTAAAATGGAGTGCCACCCTTGTATCCTTCAAGACAGACCTTGACAATTGGCTGGGCATTTTTAAATTCAGTCCTGACCAGACCTGCTTGGCCCTTCAAGAAGTGGTGGCTACATCACAAAGGTGGATGCTGACAAAGTATAAATGGTATCTCAACTTACTTGTCTTATAGTTCCTGTGATCCTGTAATCCCTATGCCTCCAAAACAGTGTAAGCAACTTCTCTGTGTGGAAGATTTTCAGTCCATATATCTCTAGTTAATCACTGTGTATTAATCAGATCAGACAAAAGTAGTAGAAGTAGCAAACTTAAACTCATCTTAAGTAAAAAAAAAATAATAAAAATATATAATTGTACAGAATTACTAAGTATTCAAAAGTAATCCAAGCAAGGCAGGCAGTCTGTTTCCAGTCGAAAATCCTTTATTAAGTATACAGACAAATGATCCAAGTAAAACAAAAATAGAGTAATAGTTTACTCACAAGCTTTCTAAATATATATATATATATATATACTTTTTATCAGGCAAGGAAGTGGTTTATTGTACTGTAAAACAAAGTTTTATTGGTTCACATGTTAAATTCACATCCCTTCCCCCATCAGTGTGACATTAGAGCTGGTCCTGCCCTACTTAGCAGCTGTCATAATAATATAACCCTTATTTACTTTAAATAAAATTTATAATGATGTGGTACCTCTTATTTAACCAGATTATTAAGTAGATTATTAAGTCTGTGATTTTATCCAAGACAATATACTACATGGCTGGAAATAGATCAACCTTAGTCCATTTGGCAATCAAAAAATATATATAAATATATCCAAAATATAGAACGAAACCAACGATAAAACCAACACAGTCAGCGCAAAGGATCCACAGCTTGTACAGGGAAATAAGCAATTTATTGTAAACCAATAAAACACTCCAAGACACAGGGTTAAGCGCTTTCATCTGCTAATACAGACTTCATCAGAACCCCGAACAATAATTCCTGTTGCATTTAAAAAACTTTTTTGGCGCCAAAAATACTTAAAGCAACACATCCTATAAAAAATTCACTGTAAATACCAGTCATATTAATTATACTAGAAATAAGTAAAAACACAAAAACACAAGAAAACACAAAACCCAACATAACCAACAACTGGTAGTTGGAAATGTGCATATGTATAAAAAATATATAAAATATATACATAAACAATATATGTATATATATATATATATATATATATATATATATATATATATATATATATAATAATAAATTAAAATGTACATGTGTAGTTAATAAACATTAGTAATCTTATTTAATGTATGAAAATTAATTCACCCAATATATTGTAAAAAGATGATAAATTAATATTGAGTTGATATAATAAATTAACAATGATTATTTTAACAGTAAATATTTAACATATATAAAATATAAAAAATGAAATATTGTATTATATAAAATGTGATAAGTGAATGTCTAACTAACTTCAAGCCAATTGTAAGAAAGGCTTGATACTAATGAAGTCATTAATTCCAGGGAAACGAGTAGCATCCGTTAATATTTGCCATTTAGCTTCTTTCATGGCAAGAAGAGCTTTCCAGTTACCCCCAAACGGTGGAACATCCACTTTATCAATAATAAAAAATTTTAAAATATTTTTTTTGTATATATATATATATATATATATATATATATATATATATATATATATTGTTTATGTATATATTTTTTATACATATGCACATTTCCAACTACCAGTTGTTGGTTATGTTGGGTTTTGTGTTTTTACTTATTTCTAGTATAATTAATATGACTGGTATTTACAGTGAATTTTTTATAGGATGTGTTGCTTTAAGTATTTTTGGCGCCAAAAAAGTTTTTTAAATGCAAGAGGAATTATTGTTCTGGGTTTTGATGAAGTCTGTATTAGCAGATGAAAGTGCTTAACCCTGTGTCTTGGAGTGTTTTATTGGTTTACAATAAATTGCTTATTTCCCTGTACAAGCTGTGGATCCTTTGCGCTGACTGTGTTGGTTTTATATATAAATATATACATATACACATTGCATGTAAAAAAATCAATTGTAAAAATCATATTCTATTTTCATAACCTATTGTTAACAAAGATCACTTTCATCCTTCTAGGCTTCTTCAGGTCTGTGTACAAGAACCCTAAAAACTATCTATAAAAAATATATAATTGTATAATTAGTTAGTATTGCTGTTACAGAGCATTTTGAATAAAATGGAAAAAAGAGAACCAGAAAAAGAAAAAAATAATAAGTAAAAATGTATGATGATGGAAACAAAATATACACTTAAATTACAACTGATTTAAAATGGTATTTAAAACTAACTGGTAGAATAAAATAAAATGAAATAAAATTAGTCATGTAAACAATATGGCAATTTTCTAAGTTCCAGTGCACTTTTAATTGAACAGTAGTAGTTTAATGCAGGCTTCTTAAAAGAGTTCAGTTTTAATTGCCACATGAGTTCATGTTTCTCCAGAATATTCGGGATGTCTCCTTCAAGATCACCCATGTCTATGTGATCCAGGCTCTGGAACTTAAAACCTGTGTGTTTTTTATGAAGAGAAAAGTGTTTGGTTAGTGCATTATTTTTACATCCGGAGCGGATTTCTGACAGATGACATGAAATACTACACTTGAGTTTATTTACAGTCTTGCCCACATAGAATGCATCACATTCATTGCACTGTGTCCTGTAAATTACTTTTGTAGTGTTACAGTCACCCCCTGCACTGGTCTTAATGATTTTCTTTAAATAAGGGCAATAAAACTCACCTTGCTGTATAAATATACAAAATGTACAATTAGTTTCACATCTTTTAGTGTTTCTCTCATATGGTCTAGGTTTAAATTCAACAAAACTTCTAATGTTCCTGGCCTTCCTATAAACAAAGGATGGTGCTTCACCTAAGATGTCCAAGTATGCTTGCTCCTCCAAATCCACCAACACACGTTGACAGCCACAACTACTTTTTCACTGCAGTGGTACACCAGATCATAAGAAATCTAGGCTCTGCCATTGGAGCAGAGGTGTGAACTGGGTGGGAATCACCAACCCTCACCCACAGAATGGTCACTACAATTCTCCGTCCCTGTGCTGCCAAGCACCTGAGCTGCTAGTTGAACTTAGGTCACCTATGCTGTTATAAAATCTGGTGCAGGCATGGCATATGATGCATATTATACTTTCTGTTGCCAGCAGCATAGGAAACGACCTGCCTGGAAGGTTTTTATTCTGCAGTGTAAATCTTTGCAATAGAAATTATCGATAGAGCTGTGAACATCTCTGGGTGTCATTCTGTCTTGACATTATACAGCAGCCTGGAAAAATTCCTATGAAAAAAATGTCATCTGCTTGTTTTTCCACACCTGTTTCACAGCTGATATTGTAATACTTTGTACTCTTTAAGCTTTCCGTACCCTTTTCACCTTCAGCTTTTTTCCTTACCTTTTATTACAAAATTTATAAAACGTGTTGGTTTACACTTCTGTGGGAAACACTGACTTTCCTATAAGATCAGATTAGAAGCCTGTATGCCCATTCTGTATAAACTTTTGAGACCCTGGAACCTTAGCTAGTCCAGACATTTTTTTGTGGTCCATTACCTGTGTATCCCGTCCTTTTGTTATTCCTCCCACTCTTGATTTCTTCTTTCCCAAGTTTCTGACTTTATATCTTGTGCTTCAAGTAAATATCCACTGTCATCTTTTGTGTTTAAATGTCACTTGTCAGCTTTTGTTAAGCCCTTCACTTCAAGTTCAATATACTGCTTTTATTAAAATGGATTTTAATTTTTATAACACTACATTCAGCCCATCCTTCAAAAACCCTGCTTGAGTTTATAACTCTCTGATTTAATTGGTAGCTCCAAATTATCCATGATGTACTTTGCTCCTTTGCTGCCTTATAGGTTCATAGGTTCATAGGTAAGTACTAGGCTATCTGCCCGAGGGCATCTGTAAGCCTAGCCAGAATGTGTTGGCTTTCGCTGCCCCCTTAGATTAGTTACCTGTGCCTCTGTCCAGCAGAGTCATTAGTTCCCTGTGCCTCTGTCTAGCAGAGCCACTACAGTGATCCCCTGGGTAAAGTTTCTGTTTCCCATCCACTCATCATTGGTTTCTCTTGAAGAGTGCTAGTGAGGGGCTCTGCCTAATGTAGATTGGAATCCTGTTCCATAGCATGGGGAGTTTCTGGGGCAGGAATCAATCCCTTCAACATGTCCCATTTATCGTTGTGGTGAAGTTTAGTTCCCTAGAGTGTGTAGCTCTTGGGGATTTGTTTTTTTTTAGGTGGAGCATGTCCATCAATTCAGGGTTGGACATGGCCTTATATGTCTGGCAGAGATCACCTCTGAGTAAGCGGTATGCAACCGAGTACAGCTGGAGTTTCTTCAGTCGTGCTGCATAGGGCATCTGTTTGAGACCAGTAATCCTCTTGGTGAGGTACTTTTGTGGTCTTTCCAGCTGTTGCAGGTATCTTGTAAGGTACATCCCAAATGGGGTGTTGTACTCTGTGATGGGTCTGATGAGTGATGAGTAGAGGGGCACAATAACCTCTTTTGTTCTAGATGTGAACCCTTTTGTGATTAGGTGGGCCACATAGAAGGATTTTCTAACCACCTTGGCAATATGGTTACCAAAGGAGAGATTACTATCTACTTGGGTCCCCAGATCCCTTATTACATTTTCTTTATTTAGGGGACTACCACATATGTGGTAGTTCACGGGTACTTTGTTTTTCCTAAACAATATAATTTTGTAACCTAAGGAGAGTATTCAGAAACATAGTGGACACTTGTTTTGGGCTTGTATATGATAGAAAATACCAGAGCCTTATGCAGTTCACAAAACACTTGAAAATGTAGAATAAGTTCTTCTATGCCATCAGGTAACTGGAAAAGTCTGGCAACCTCAGCCATGATACATAAAGGACAAACCTTTAGAGTATGTGCTTCCTTTATAGATGGAAAATATGGGACTACAAGTGTGGAATGATTACACATAAATATAACTATAAGATGAGTTGCTCAGCATGACGTACCTCCATGTAATGTGAGAAAATAGTTGACAATGTCGAATTACTGCATATTGCAGCAAAGCACTGTGCACAGAAGCACAAAAGGATAACCATGCTTAGTTCCCCCGATCAACACAGTGATGTTAGAAATCTTCTAACAGAGGGAGATAGCTCAGGACCAGATCCTGTTGTTTTAATAAATGCAAACAAATTATTCTCTGCAGTCATGTCCAATGAAATAGAAATGTGAATAATTTCTGGCTGTGATTGTGGGGCAGTGAGGTAAATGTTGCTCTGCCATCATTACTTCTATTATAAAAGAATAAAACTCAATCATGTGGGCTTCATTTCCTAGACCACAAGTTTTTGAATGCTATTCAATATATACAAGGTAACAAGATGTTCCAAGTAAGTAATTTCTGCAAGGAACCCTCCTTCCCACATATTGTGGGAGAAAATCTCCTCACACCACCAGAACTATATGTATATACATACATATACACACACACACACACACACACAGATATATATATATATCTATATATATATATATATATATATATATATATATATATATATATATATATATATACACACACACACACACACACACACACACACACACACACACACACACACACACACACACATATCCACCCATGTATGGTGTAAAGGTAATGTATTAGCTTTATAACTTATTTAAACTCTAGCATTAACTTCTTAAGATTGACATCTATGTGGGCTAAGATGAAAATTGTTTTTGTATATACAACTTTTGGAAGCCAATGGAAGTAAGAAAGTGCTGAATTCTAAGCTCTATAGAAAGCTGCATTTTATGAATAAGTACTTACACAGGTCCTGTGCTTATAATCTAAGGTTGACAAATTCTGATTTTGTTTTTAATAAATAAATAACTCAGTAGTCTATAGGCTGTCTCATTTTTTTTGATCCATGACAGACCCATTCTTATTTGACCTCACATTTCTTAACAAAACCTATGGCTCTACAAACACCTCCACTAGAGACCTAAGTCTATACCAACAAGTAAACATGATTCAGTGGAGATACAGGTTACTAACTCAATGTACTCCCAGCCTAAGGAATAAGTTAGCAGTACAGGACAGACAAATTATTACTTTGACTACCTTTAAGGCCAGTCTTGATTAGCGGATTGATAGACAGATTTCCTCTAGGGTTATTATGCACAGTCCTGCTCAGTTTGGAAGTTGAGCACTATTAAATGCCTGAAAATGGTAGCATGAACTTTTATTTTGTCTGCTTAAAGGTGGATATGCATTAGCAAATTATTATCCCTATGATCTCCTGCTGAGGACTGGTTCTATGTTCTTGTGTTCCTAAGAAAAATAATGACTGCATCAATACCTCAATTTTCTGACAACTTAAGCAGGGTGACAAAAATGAAAATGTTCCTCCTTTAAAGCAAGATGTTGCCTTATTTGAAAAAAGGCTGCATTTATTCCTTAAAGCTAGTACTTGAGCCAAGAGGAGAACAGAGGGTTTACATTTTTACAAAATACCTAACTTATAAACAAGCAGAGCTCAGATTACAAAGGTGTGGTTCACCTATCTGACAAAATGAAACAATCCAAGGAAGTTCCAAGATTGCTGCACACCAAGTAGCAGCTTGTTTATAGCTCTCCCAGTGTGAAAACAGAAACTCAGCAGAGAAGGCTAGTATACTTGTGTTTATGGGTGAATTTCAGTAACTGGCAAGTAAGTACACTGCCTGGATGCCAAAAATAAAGAAATACTGAAGACCTTGAAAAAAATCAGCTACAAAAAAGTGAGGAAGAAACACTGACTAGGGAGAGTTCTGCAGCTGTTCAGCAAAAAGTAATGCAGCCTTCAGACATGACCTCCAATAACCTTTGTTTTTGTTTTGTTTTGTTTTGTTTTTGTTTTGTTTTTGTTTTTGTTTTGTTTTTGTTTTGTTTTTGTTTTTGTTTTGTTTTGTTTTGTTTTGTTTTGTTTTGTTTTTTTTTGTTTTCAGCTCCAATAACCTATAGGATGATATAAGATAACTGCATACAGAACTGGTTAAAATAAACAAAACACTGATAGAGTATATCAACACAAACAGCAAAAAGCTGGAACAAATGATGGAAGAAGCTTTAAACAGACATTCAGATGAGAGGATAAAGCTACAAAAATCAGAGGTCAAAATGAAGAAAACACTGACTGAATATGAGACTGCTCAGGAAGAGATGTTTCAAAAAATAATAGAATTACAGGACAGAGCATGTAGGGAAAACATGAGATTTTCAGCTATACCAGAGAAGCTGGAAGGAACAGACTGCATTAAATTTATGAAAGCACAAATAAGCGACTGGACTGGTATTCCAGAGCAGGACTTGTTACTTGAACGGGCACATCATGTGTATGCTCCAAATTTAGCTATAAGAAAGCAACCTAGACCTTTAATAGTAAAGATGCAATCCTACCAGCAGAAAGAGTTGATTTTGTCAAAACTGTGGCAGAAGGAAAAATATTAAAATTGGTAGACAGTAGAGTGTTTGTGGAGAATTACTCACTGTACACCAGGCAAAACAGAAGTAAATTCATTCCTCTATTCAGAGAATGTCGAGATGCAGGTGTGGGATTCAAACTGCTGTATCCACCTGTCTTCAAAGTATTCTTCCCTGGAGGGACAAAATCATTTTTTGATGAAGTGCATGCTAAGGAGGAAATACAAAGGTTTGTCCAACAAAAACTGAGCTGTTAAACAGAAAGAGATTCAACTTCTTGTTCCTCTGGTAATAAAGACCAGATATACTGTACCTGTGAAACCTTTTCTAGTATTTCAATGGAAAATGTTGGCAATAAGGAAAGGGGGCACGAGAGTTGACTAGAAGAATTGAGAGTACATTGGAAGTGAAGCAGAGACAGGATTTGGAAGATGGAGAAGAGCAGTAATAAAATCAGTAACTTAATGTGGGATTGCAGTGCACTAATTATATTAATGAAATATGATAGCAAAAGAAAATCTGAAAATATTGGACTTCTTCAAAATGTGTTTGCTGAGTGGGGGACTCTAAAGTATATACCCTACTTCATGTAATTAATTTTCAGAAAAAATGCTTTGGGGAGGGGAAGAAAGGGGAGAACACTAACTGTAAGTAAAGAAAACACGTTTTTCTTAATAGTTGCATAGTTTTCTTTGCATGCTATTTTTGGGTGTAATGGGGGGTTGTATACTGGTGTTGTTTTTATTTTTCTCCCCTCTTCTCTTTTTCTTCTTGCACAGTTTTGAGAAACATAAACAATGTAATGATTAAAAAAAAAGGAAAAAGTGTGCCTGGTTAAGGAGGCATGACAGAGTTCAAATTTATGTGATTTTTTCATTCTTACATGGGGAAATGATTGATTAAGGACCTTTTATTTTAAGACAGAGAGCAAGCAAATGAAAAAGAATGTTGAATATTCTAAGGTTTTTTTTTTCTAGCACTTGCAAATATGTATACTAAGTAGCATTTCTGCAGCTGGTCTTCATGCCTCCATAGAGGCAATCTGATAAAGAGAAAATGGAGACAGTCTGGTGGAAGGTTATTGACTGAGGGAAAAGAAGAAAAAAGAACAGAGAAATAGACTAGCACATAATGTTCCCTGAAAACAATCAGGGGTTTTCCCAGGTGTGACAGCTTTAACGATAATACAAAACCAGTTAGACTTGAAGTAAAGTTCTTTCAGTTTTTTTAATTGGAATGGGGATACTTATATAAACAGGTGCTTTTCTCTTTTTCTTTGTTCAGTTTTGAGAAATATAGGCACTGCAATGAAAAAAATTAGTTGGGGAGGAGAAGGGGGAGAGTGGAAGGGTCTGGTTAAGAGAGTATGACAAAAGAAAGATCAGTGTGCTTTTTCCCATGCTTGCATTGGGAAATGAACGGTAAAAACCCTAGGCATTATCCAGTAACAAGTTTATTATAAAGCATGTAAATGAAAAAGAATATCTAATATTGTAAGGCTTTTTTTCTGATAAACAAGGTACCTTTAGCAGTTTTGTCTCTGGTTTGCATGTCACTAGAATACAATTTCATAAAGAGAAATGGCTAGAAGAAAGTGTTTACTAGAAGCATTCAAGTGTTCTCTCAACTGGGAGAGTTATAAAGATATACAAAATCAAATAGCACTTATAATAGCACAGGCTGTACCATGCATCTTAGCATAACTATCTTTTCTTTTTGGTTAACTGTAGCCTGTCTGTGTAGCTATCAACTTAGAACTTATGTTCTTATTAGGAGGCAAAAACTTCAATATTTGAAAATATACATAGTTCTTTTGTGTTATTGTTAAGTTCACAGGTTTTAGAAGGGTTTTTGGGGGGTGTTGTTTTGTCCTGTTTGAGGGCTTTCCAAAAAAAAAGTTGAGTAAGATGTGACATTGGTGCAAATTGATATGACATGAAACAACTTTATAAAAGATCAACCTGTCTAACAGTATATGCATGTAACATAAAAGTTGGAACTAAACATTTAGCAAAAGGTGGTAATAATACTATATACAAAATGATGTTTTCTGTAAATAGCTATGCTACAAGAGACACACCTGGAAAGAACTGAACATGTGAATTTGATAAAGAACGGTTTTCAGGATGGTTATTCAGCAGAATATCTGGGGCAAAGGAAAAGAGGAGTACTTATATTAATTAAAAGAGGAGCTCCAATAGTGATAGAAGAGTAAATAATGGAAGATACATAGTAGTAAGGGGCTATTGCCTAGGGAGGAGGATTACACTGGCATGCATTTACATCCCCTCCTAAAACTGCTGTAATGGAACTTAAGAAAATTCAGGGAGAAATAATCAGCTTTCATCTAGGAATGTTACTTATAGGTAGGAACTGGAATTTGATTTGCAATAGTGAAGATGTGTCTGGGGGGCTTAAAAGTGAAAATATGACAAAGGAGGGTAGATTTTTGAAGAAGTTTATGAAAATGTTTGGCATGGAAGATGTGAATTCAGTACTAGGAGATTGGAATGGATTTACATATTACTCACCAAGATACAAAAACTGGGCTAGAGTAGATAGATTTTATATCTCACAGGAACACGTGCATTTAATTGAAGGTCCTGAAATGCACCCAATAAGTATTTCAGATCATGCACCAATAATAACTAAAATAAATATGCAAGATAATGAAATAAAAATGAGACACTGGCGCTTTCCCACCTATCGGTTGAAAAAAGAGGAATTTAAGGAATGGGTTGTGGAATTAATTCACGAGCTAGTAGAGAAGATAGAATTATCTTCTGAAAACATAGTAAGGAGTGGGATAAAATTAAAGTGGAGTTTAAAACTACATTGGAAATAAAATAAAGGGAGATATGGTTAAACAGTAACAAAACATATTTAGAGGGCTTGACAAATGTTAAAGTATTGCAAAATGGGGGAATCTGTCAGAACACGAAAAGGAGCAACTGCAGAATGCTAAACAGAAAATAAGGGATTACCTTGATAACATGCATGAGTTTAGAAAGACTGCTGTTAAGCAACTGTGCAGAATGCTAAACAGAAAATAAGGGATTACCTTGATAACATGCATGAGTTTAGAAAAACTGCTGTTAAGCAACTGTTTTTTGATAATAATTCTAGAGCACAAAAGCTTTTAGCACAATGATTCAAGCAACAGAAATTGGAAAGGGCAGTCATCAAAATTAGGTAGCCTATAACAAAGAAGATAACAAGACACCCTGTAGATGCATTAGAAATTCAGAAATTTTATGGAAATTTGTATAAAGCAGAGAAATATGAACATATTATGGAAATCAAAAAAGGAACAAATGGAAATGTTTATGGAAAAATTAAATATGCAAAAGTTAGAGGTAGATGAGGCTCAATTACTAACAATTAGAATAGGAAGGGATGAGATAAAAATGGCTTTGTATAACCAATCTACAGGAAAGTCCCAAGGAATTAATGGTATTCTTGTGGAAGTTTGGAAGGTAGGAGGGAAACAACTGATAAAAATCTGGAAGGTTTTGTTTAACAGTATTTTAAAAGAGAGAAGCACCAGCATCCTGGAAGAAGGTGGTAGTAATGGTAATAACTAAATAGGGTAAAGATCAATAACTAAATAGGGTAAAGATCAATAAGATCCAACTTCACACAAGCCCATTTCAATACTAAACCATGATTATAAAATGTTTATGTCTATAGTGGCTAAAAGAATGGCAAATGTGATACCAAAACTGAGAGATATGTATCAGTGTGGTTTTGTGGAGGGGAGGTAAACATTTGACAATATTAACAGAACATTGATGATCCAGAGGGAAGCAGAATGTAAGAAAGTACCTCTTTTATTGGTGGGTCTTGATGCAGAAAAAAACATTTGACAGAGTAGACTGAGACTTCATGAGCAGGGAAATGGAAACATTTGCTTTCCCTGATACAATTATAAGGTTGATTAGAATAATATATGAGGGATCGGAGGTGTGAATTAAAGTGAGTGGGGTCCTCTCAGATAATTTCTGCTTGAGTAGAGGAACTGGGCAGGGTTGTCCACTTTTCCCTTTGTTGTTTGCATTATATTTATAATCATTGGCAAAGAAAATAAGGGAATCAGAAATTCAAGGATATAATTGGTATGGTAGTCAGGAAAAGCTGTCTTTATTTGCAGATAATATTATTTTATACATGACAGAAACAGAAAGGGACATTACAGTGTTGTGGAAGATTTTAAGACAGTTTCAGATCTTCTCAGGATACCAAATTAATGAAGCTAAAATAAAGGCAATGGCGGTAAATTATGTGCCCACACACTAAATGGTCCAACAATATCCATATTTATGGGGTCATGATAAAATTAAGTATTTAGGAGTATGGATTAGAAATGACTCTGTGGTGGCAGCTTGGGATATATGGGAAGAGACTAAACAGAAGATAATACAAAAATTGAGAAACTAACTAGAAGTTTTGTTATATGAATATGGATAATAAGATACAAGCCATTCAAATGTTTTTAGTCCCTTTAGACTTATACACAGGTCAGGCATACTTTTATCAACTGGAGAAGTTGTGGATTGCGATTAAAAAAGAGTTGAAGGATTTTATCTGGGAAGGGAAGACAGGACGGGTCAAGTGGGATAAGCTGATTCTACCAATAGAGCAGTGCAAACTAGGATTACCTAATTTGAGGAGGTATTTTAGAGCAATGCACTTAAGGCTCTTATACATAGCACAAGCAGAAAACTATAATTCAAAGTGGAAAGGAATGATGTTGACCCAGGGAGGAAGCTCAAGAAATAAGGAGAGATTGGGATTTTGGATGCAGACACTTAAGGCGAACAACCAAAAATCATACAGAATATTATATTCATAAAATAGCAGGGAGTATTCTAAGAACCAAACCAGCATGAGAATGGAAAAAAGAGATTTTGCCAATAGGGATGACTGTAGTCAGGGCTACAGATATTAGGTAAGAGGAAGCTGGAATTTATTGCAGAAAACTGGCAAAGGAACCAAGGTATTGGGAGCAAATAACTACAAAGGGAAAGGTAATAGAGTGGGAAGAGGCCAATAATTTATTTGGACTGCAGGTTAGAGATTGCCTTCCCTATAAAGGATTGATATCAGAGTATAGGCAAAGAGAAAGAAGTAGGGAGCTCCTAAATGAAAGACCAGCACTGGTAGAGTTTTTAATAGCACCTAGGATAGAAGCTGCCATTAAAAATGAATAATTAGTAAAGCATATTGCATGATAATTATAAAAATCAATCAGAGGAGCTAGAAAGGATTGGGAAGAGAGACTGGATAAGCAATTCACAAAGAGACAATGAGGGGATATATGTATATCTCCCAGATATGCAATAAAGTCTAGAAGATTTAGGATATTTGCCTGGAAGTGTTTACATATGTATTTTTATACCCCAAGTAGACTCCAAAGAAGTTTTCCTCAGGTGGATAGCAAATGTTGGAGGTGTGACAGGCAAGAAAGAGGTAGCTGGGAACATATTTTTAGGAGTGTAGTGAGCTGGCAGACTTTAGGGATTCCCAGCAGACTGTTCTGTCAGAGATGCTGGGTGAGTGGATTGGACTGACCAGGGAGAAGATTTTTTTGAGTTATGCTACAGAATTGAAATTGCCTAGACATAATAAAGTCTTGATGAGTCTAATAATGCTGGCTGCCAAAAAAGCAATTACTAGAAAATAGAAATCAAAGTCTAGACCAACTTTACTAGAAGTAGTGAATGTAGAAAGAGATAAAACAACTGGAACTGGGATCTTTAGAAAAGGGAAGGAGCAAACTACATAGGAAAATTGGAATTCTGGGAACAATATATGCAGAGCAGAAATGAGGTTTAAGAGGCAGGATTTGAATGAGCCATATAATGTTTAACTGACAATGACTGAATGGTTTATAAGTGATGTATAATGTTTGCAACTAGAGTTGTTTCAATGGTGTCTGTAATGTAAACTATTTGCACCTAAAGTGTCATCATTTTGTATGTTTTTCATTTATATAAGTGTAAGACTGCCCTTGTCATATGTGAAAATTTAATGAAGATGTTTGCAGAAAAAAAAACGAAACAATCCAAATTACCAAAAACTGCAAAAACTTAATAAAAAATAAAAAAACAGCATAAAACCAAGGAAACCCTTTAATCCAACATGTTAAAATTCTGTAAGCACTTTTGTCCACAGAGTGAACTTCCTCAGACTGAATACAATGGAAAAACAAACATCTTATATGCATAAATTAAGTCAGTCACATGATTAATTAAAACATCCTAAACAATTGGCTAGTGCTTTAACCCTTTGTAAGTATTCCACAAAATAAATCTTTTTTACTTTTCAGGCCAGGAGGATAGCAAGCATCTAATTCAACTTGCCATTTGCATTCTGTTAAACAAACATGAAATAGCTGTCTGTTGCCACTATGGAGGACAACATTTAATGCAATAAAATCTGATAATGTCTTAGAGGCATTGAAGTAAGAATGTCACTCAGGCTGTTTGCAAGAAATGGTGAGAATTAGTAAGCAAACTATTGAATTTAAATTAGGCAGATGTGCTGAGTATAATATTTTGTGTGAAGGTAAGGCAACAAAATAATGGGCTATGTTAACAGCATTAGGTCAAAACTACTGACATGTAAAAATAAAAAAAAATGTAAGACTGTATCAATGTGGAACACTTAAAAAGTAAATTAAGTAAATTGTCTTAATATTCTGGGTTTCCTTGCTTATGAGATGCTAGGAGTGGTAAAATGAATTTTCTGCATGAAAGAAAAGAACAGGAACAGGCAAGCAAAAACTGAGGGTGATGCTACTCAATGCTAGAAGTCTAAATCTCAAAATGCACTCACTCGAGGCACTCCTTAAAATGGAGAACATCGATATCTGTGCAGTGACTGAGACCTGGTTCAAGGCTCCAGAGAGCACCCCTGCACTACCTGGCTATAACTCATACCACACTTTTTGGCCAAAGGTGGAGGTGTGTTCATATTCATTAAGGATATCCACACCTCCAGGCTAGTTGCTCAGCATAATGCTTCCAAGGTTATCCAAGTGCAACTAACCCTGGGCAAAACTGAAATCCAAATTGTAGCTTGCTACAGATCCCCCACCATGCCCCAGGATTCCCACTCCTCTTTTCTTGATGTACTGGAAAATATTAGGGTTCAACCAAACACCCTAATAATGGGCAATTTCAACTACCCCACCATTAACTGGGAAAACTACTCATGTACCAACTCCTTCACTCAAAGCTTTCTGGAATTCATAAACTCCAATGCCCTGGATCAACTTATCCACACCCCCACCAGGGGCAACAATATCCTAGATCTAGTCATTACCAGCATGAGTGATTCTAGTCCTGAAGTCAACGCCTCATTGGTCTGATCCAACCATAAGCTAATAACCCTAGATATCCACATCTTGCCCCCACCCCCCATTAAGGAAACCACGGTAAAACATTTCTCCAAAGCCAACTTCATGCTTCTTAAGACAGAAGTGGTGAACTTCATGACACCCATGCAAATGGACAATACAGTTATGACTACTGAATCCTACACAATTGCACTTTATAAGCACTTACACGAGTGCATGGATCATGCTATCCCAAACAGAACCAAGATACTATCCTCCAAAAAAAGGAAGCCAATCTGGTGGCCCCCTGCCATAAACAAACTGTACAACAGAAGGAAGAAACTGTTGCAAAAGAGAGTAAAATCCCATGAGTGAAGGAACTCCCTCGTCAGCCTTAGTAAGAAGCTGCAATCCCTCATAAAATCCTCCAAAGCTAGTTACGAAAACAGAATCACCACTGATTGTAAAGACAACCTCAAACATTCTATAGCTATGTCAAGAATCTCAAGGGCAACACTCAGATCTGCTCTGAGTTGCAGCACAATGGCACTAAATATACAGACCCAACTGATATTGCCAACATCCTGGCAGATAGGTTCAGTGCTAACTTAACCCCCTCTCACTCCCTAAAGGGCCCATCTCTATACCGGAAGAATGCAAAGTTCTTGTAATCATGGCTGCACAGGTAAAAACCACACTCTCCAAAGCCAAGAACACAGCATCCATGGGACCAGACAACATCTCGGGCTGCATTCTATATGGACTACAGAACTAACTGCACCCCCCCCAAGTACCATGTTCAATCATAGCCTCACCTCAGGCTTTGTGCGCACTGAATGGTGCACACCAATGGTTATCCCACTCCACAAAGGGGGAGCCACCACGGACCCTGGGAACTACCACCCCATTAGCCTGACAAGCCTGGTCTGCAAGGTCATGGAACATATCATCATGGAACTTATAAACAAAGACATTGGTAATCTCCTAACTCTGGACCACATCCAGTTCGGGTTTGTAAAAGGCAGATCATGTCTCCTAAACCTGATAGACTTCTTTGAAGCAGTCACCAAAGCCGTAGATGAGGGTAAGGTGGTTCACACAGCCTATCTAGATCTTGCCAAAGCTTTTGACACCATCCCCCACTCTGGAATTATAGATAAACTCACTAAACTAGGTATAAATCCCTATGTCACAAGATGGGTTGCCAACTGGCTCACTGACAGAACCCACACTGTGAAAGTAGCAGACTCCAAATCCAACTTCAGACCAGTGATAAGTGGAGTACCACAGGGTTCAGTCCTGGGTCCTCTCCTGTTTGTTATCTACTTCTCTGAAGTACAGGCTAACACAGAAGGTCTTCGGCTAACGAAGTTTGCAGATGACTGCAAACTAGGAGCCATAATCAAAACTCCTAACGATGTGGAAATCCTACAAAAGGGCCTCACTGAGACAGTTGCCTAGTGTCAAAGCCATGGCCTCAAGCTCAATGCCAAAAAGTGCATTGTCATCCCCTTTGATAAAAGCTCTGTGCCCATGAACTATAACATAGGCGGTAGTATACTTAACACCAAAAGTGTGATAAGAGACCTTGGGACACAGGTGGACAGTAGTCTCTCCTTTGGTAATCACATTGCCACAGTAGTCAGGAAATCCTTCTATGTGGCACACCTCATCACAAAAGGTTTCTCATCCAGAAAAAATAGGTTATTGTTCCCCTCTACTCATCACTCATTAGACCCATTATAGAGTACAACGCCCCTTTTGGTATGTACCTCACAAGACATCTACAACAACTGGAAAGGCTGCAGAAATACCTCACAAAGAGGATTACTGGCCTCAAACAGATGCCCTACGCAGACCGTCTCAAAAAATTCCAGCTTTACTCCATCGCATATCGCCTACTCACAGGTGATCTCTGTCTAACACACAAAACTATGTCAAACCCAGAGCTGTTGGACATGGTCCACTTAAAGAAATCCGAATCCCTCTGAGCTACACACTCTAGGGACCTAAACCTTGTCATCACAATAAACAGAACATGCTGGAGGGATAGATTCCTGTCCCAGAGACTTCCCACACTCTGGAATAAACTACCTATTTATATCAAACAAAGCTCCTCATTAGCACTCTTCAAAAAAAAATCTTGATGATTGGATGGGAAATAGGAAATTCACCCCGGTGATCACTTCTGTGGTTCTGCTCAACAATAATTTTCTTGAGGGCAAAAGCCAGGGTAGCTTTTTGGCTGGCTTGTATAGGCCCTAGGGACGTAGCCTAGTACCTACCTATGAACCTATATCATGCACAATTAAATCCTGATACTGTACTAGTATTTCATGTTTCTAGGAAAGCGCCAGTAACTTACAAGAGCAAACTGAGCAGAAATTTAGACAAATTGAAAACTTAGGAATAATTAAGATGCAACTAAAGCCAAAAGATTTAGTGAATGGTATGGTTGCTGTGGTGCATTGGTGCACAAATTATGAATAAGGTAATTAAAGGAGAGTATTAAACGTTGTTTAGAATTGAAGAGGTTGGCTCAATAGTACCAAATGATAAGCGTTTTTAGTATAAAACATGAACAAGGGGTTCTAGTAGATAAACCCATACAAAGACAGCTAAAATTCTATACATTTAATAGTCCATTAGAAAAGCATAGATTCATTAAACTTCCTGCATTCTTTCTTCTATTTAATCAGCACCAATGGATTCCAAATAGCTATTGTAATAGCAACTGATGGCTCAGAAAGTGTTGTAAACATAATTAGTATTCTATTTGTGCGGTTTCAGACTCATGAAAAGCACAGTAAGAAACTTATGCACTCACAAAACAGACTGATGCAATATAATTTTAAGTTAAATAATACTAAATTTACTGGGAGAATGATAAGTCTGAAATACATAGGTGATATTATAATGTCTGAGGGACTGATGACTGAAACAAATAAACAAAAAAATATTCAGAGCAGCTGTGCAAATGCCAAATCAAGAAAATAAGCAGGCATTACAGTTTCCCTGGAGGATGGATTATCTTGCAAAGTTTGTATGAAATATGTGTTAAGTAACTATGCCTCTAAGAAAGTTGTTAGAGCAAGATGTAGCCTTGCAATTGAAATCTGAACAGGAGAAGGGTTCTGAAATGCACAATAAACTAGTTACAGATAAGCAGTATTAAAATACTATAATGTGAATAAGCCAGCTGTGCTATAAGCAGCACTCATCGATCCTATCAGAAAAAATATCAGTTATTATGGGTCAAGACTACAGATGTTCAGATATACTCTTAGATAGAAAAAGAACAATAAATAACAATTTATGGGCAACTGACATTACATAAATAGCACTATATAAGTACGTTTTAGTGGAAACAGACCACAAAGCTCTGAAGTATATTCAGAAGGTCTTTGTACAAGGTACTTTTGAGATTGCTGAGGATGTTACTTAGTCTATAAAAGTCTGATCTGAAAGTCAAACACAGAGAAAACAAGGAACTACATATAACAGTTATGCTGAGTATCAGGACAACTTGTTAAAAGAAGAACTAGATTTTTGGATAATAGAGCAGTTACCCATAGCAAAGGAAATATAAAATGAATTAGAGAAATATACTGACATTTACTTAAAAATATTGCTAATATAAGAAGGTCACTGTTGTGCAGCAATTATCATTATTGCCTCACAGCAAGAGGTTTTCCAGTTCAGTTCTTAGTTGGGGGTGCCTTCTGTGTGGAGTCTGCATGTCCTCCCTGTGGTCATGTGGGTTTCCTTCAGGTGCTGTGCTTTCCTCCTATATTCCGAAGAAGTGGATTGGACACTCTAAATTGGCTGTAGGTGCGAGTGAGTGGTATGGATGAACTACTGCGGCAGTGGTGTAAACCTTGGCTCAAGATGATTATCACTGTTGAAGTGACACCCCAACTGCATATGCAAAATGGGAAAAAGGGGTTGAGGATGGATGGATGGATTGTTACTATAAGAAGTTACAATAAGAGGCTAGCCTGAGCAAAAATAATCATTAAGGAAGGAAGTTTGGTTATGTTTTTTTTTTTCTATGAAGTTGTGCAAGGTTTTATATTCAAACATGACAAAATAATTGTTCACAATCAAAAAAAGACAAGCTTGAGAATCTTAATGAATCATAACTGGGAATAGTAATAATAATAATAATAATAATAAAAATACCCATTTGTGAACCAGATAGGCCCACTTTATACACAGTCCCTTTAAAGGGCTACTCACGAGTAATGTCTGGTTAAGTGACTTGCTCACTGTCACACAGTAGGCAAATGAGGGCTGAGGGAATCAAACCCTAAACTACAGGAACTACAACTCACAGCCTTGACCCTCCACATTAACTGTCAACAAAGTGACAATAGTGAAAAAAGAGATGTAATGGAGTGTCCATGAATGTGGACTCAAGTATAACAAGTAGTGTTAAAGTGAGCCATTAACCATTCTTACATAACAACAATTCAAAGGAATAAACATCAGCATGCCCAGTACTATATTATCTGTGCAGCCGACTGAGGCTGATTTTTTTCCGTTTCACAGCAGCTGTGTATGATGCATGTGTGGACTATCATGCCAAGTTCTCTAAAGTAATCATTCTTATAGACACAACAGGCGTGATTAATGCATTAAGATCAAGACTTCAAGATGGGCATAGCTGATATTGTTGTATCAGATGATGGCTTTCAGTACAGACATCAGCTATTTTGTCTGTGTAACAGTAGGAATTCAGGCATATAAACTCTGGGATTCAGAAAAACCTACCACACTGTGGATGCCTTTACTCGAAATGCAGATTGGTAAGAGGAGTGAATAACAGCTGCTCTCCTGCTGCATTTTTACATTGGCCTATAGTTATCAAACCTTTGTTATTAGAGCAGCATGCCTATCTTTAAGAATGCTGTGTGAAGCTCTGTTTTATATACATTAGTTAGGCAGATCTTAATGTTTTGGGTTCTATATGCCACGATGATTGTGACAGAATGCAGAGCAAAATGAACTGTATTAATTTGAGTATAATATGCATATCAGACTACGTTGCCATCTGTCCTCTCATTCCTTAACTCTGCCTGTCCAGTGATTCCTCCAGCACCCATTCCTGTAGCACATTCCATGGCTACACAATCTTTGCCATGAATATGCATTTTGATAGACAAAGGGACATAGCTGGAATAGTTACTTGTTCTACTTGTATGCCTATGCCCCCCTATACGTGCCTTTCCTGTTCAAGATAACTCCCTCACAACTCTCTGACATGATCATATACAATCATTCCACATCACCCCTGTTTCTTCAAGTTTCTAGTTGAGGCCTTGTGGTCTCAGGAATTTAGAAAACATATTAGTAGAACATTTTACTTATTTAAATAGAAAAGATTTACTCTGTGTGAAGTGAAAAAACTTTTCTCCCATCAAATGGACATGCCTAGTTACTTAATTATCTTTCTCATTTGCTTAACCTAGGTATAACCCACATTCTTTCTTTAAGTTTGTTTACCAAGGTAAACCACTGATCAAAACTAATCCATTTCAGGGCCAGCATGGGTTGTACAAAGACAACATAGCATTTAACATAAGTATAAACTCAAAAAAACAGAAGCAGCAAAACAAACTAAATAAATAAAAATGCTGGCAGGCAGAATTTCACAGGCTCAAATCACTCAGGTGATGACAAACCAAAGGTGTATTTAATGATAAAAATCCCAAGAAAAACAAATGAAATGTGAGCGCTTTAGTTAAACAAGTGTTAACTTCATCAGACACCATTAAAATGTAAGACAGCCATTTATATACATATAAAAAACACTCTGATTGGGTAAGCAAAGAGAGGCAACTAGCTAAGCAACACTGAGACAGAACATTGATTAACCCCTTGATGACCGTGTTACAGTTGAAACTGTTGCATCTTAAATACAACTAAAACTTGTAATTAAAAGATAAATTATTAGTCTCATACTTGTGTCATGAATGATTCTAAATAGGATAAAACTAAAACCAAAGTAATTTTTAAAATCTCATGTTAAATATTCACATAATGCTAAAATGTTTACCAAAGCCAAATACATACAAAAGTGTTTGTGCTTAACAAATGTTTTGAGATATTTTGTTCCTTTCTAGGGCTCTTAATTTCAATACAGGAGAGATGGATGTCCTGTCATTTATCCTTGGCTATCTATCTGCCTGTAGTAAGATTTGCCACCTTAACTCCTTTAACTCTAACTGAAGTCCCCAAGGCTTTTTGTCACTGATGTCTACATGGTCCATTGCCTTAAATGTGAAATTGTGGCTAGTATTGTCCTGAATATGCCTCGCTAAAGCATTATTAATATTATTCTTTCTTATGGCATAGTTGTGTTCATAAATTCTGGCGTTAAATTTCCTTTCTGTTTTGCCTACATAAAATGCTAGGCATCGGTCACATATAGCCATGTAGACCACTGCCTTGGAGTGACAGTTATATTTACCTTTTACATAATGGTCTATACCATTCACTGTAAATTTGCTGCCTGAATTATTCATGACACAAGTATGAGACTAATAATTTATCTTTTAATTACAAGTTTTAGTTGTATTTAAGATGCAACAGTTTCAACTGTAACACAGTCATCAAAGGGTTAATTAATGTTCTGTCTCAGTGTTGCTTAGCTAGCTGCCTCTCTTTGCTTACCCAATCAGAGTGTTTTTTATGTATATAAATGGCTGTCTTACATTTTAATGGTGTCTGATAAAGTTAACCCTTGTTTAACGAAAGCGCTCACATTTCATTTGTTTTTCTTGTGGATTTTTATCATTAAATACACCTTTGGTTTATCATCACCTGAGTGATTTGTGCCTGTGAAACTCTGTCTGCCAGCATTTTTATTTATTTAACATAAGTATAATAAGGTCTACTCTGAATTACATAAAGTAGAATATAGAAGTAAAATCCAATAAAATATAGAAAAAGAATGAAATAAAATTCGGGTCTATATTAGAACACCGATCTTTCAAAATTTCGAGTGTTCTAATATCGAACCCTTGATCAGCTGATGTTGAAATGAGGTATTTAAATGATGAGCTATGGAATGCAATAGTATTCAGTCCTTGAGAAAGCCTGGCAGAGGCCGGGTGAAAGCGCTTGGTTTTATGTATTTGTTGGTTGCAAAGTATTAAAGTTTACTTGGATTTTAACTTGGCTCCGGGTCCTGTGGCTTTTGGACATTTCTAAGTTATTGGTTTGTGCAGCTTCTTGGTTCCTAATATCGAACCCTATTAATTGAAAATTTAAAACATCGAACATACAGAACAGTGAATTTCTTCCTAGAGAAAAAATTTGGTGTTCCAAAACACATACACATACCACAAGCACACCAAACAAATGGCAATCCACACACATACACCTAAACTCATAAACATAACCCTACACTAAACTATACATACACCACTAACTATCCACTTACCTTAACCCAAACCCTAGCCCTAAGGTCTGTCACTATCGCACAGTCAACTCACCTGCGCCTTAACCCTACCTCACCTACCCCTCCCTAACCCTCACTTCCACACAATCGCACACTTACCTGACCCACACCCTAACCCTAACTCACCTAACCTGCCCTAACCCTCACGTCCGCACAATCGCAAACTTACCTGAAGCCAACCCGTAACTTTCCACCACAGCGCTGAAAATACCGAAGCAATAGAAATGGACAACCGAATTCTTTCCCTAGGAAAACATTCAGTTTTCTGTTTCTTTGAAATTTTCAATGTTCGCTGAAAATGGGTCGATATTAGAACACTCGAAATTTTGAAAGTTTGGTGTTTTAATATAGATCCTAACATTCTATGGCTATGAAGTAATAAGTAGGTTAAACAAGCCGGTACATTGTTCTTTATCCATCTTCTTCCTTGGAAATGTGCTTTACCATCTCTTTTCATGGTTAAGCTTTTGATTAAAGGTTACTGATCTTTAACCTCTCTGAAACGTGAAATGTGCCTCTATGGGATATAAATTTTGCTTTATAAATTATGTAACATCCATTTGAACTGTCTTTTGCTTTTTTCTTGAACTTCCTATCCTGGATGATGTCCCTCTTACTGGCACTGACATTGGCTAAGAAGATATTAGAAGTGCAGTCTTGCACATTGTTTCTTAGGGCTGTAATGACTTTAGCTGCCAATCCTTCTTTTATGTCAAAAGGCAAGTCTTATATTTCACTGAGTGAGAAGATATGTTGCTTTCCTTTTATCCTGAGATTATGTTCACTTTATAGGCCCTAAGAGGCATTTTGGGGCATATATTTCCACTTTATGGATTGGGGTGTACATTTCTTGGATGAAGACCATTAAAAATACTTATCAGCTCTTATTTCTTACACCAGTAATAAGCTAAGGATTAGGGTTTACATTTCTTCTTTGAAAGACATTAGAAATTCTGATCAGCTTGTTTTTCTTACACCAGTAACAAGCTTATTGTGCCTGTTGGGAAACACACTATTTATGACTTAATAACGTGCTAACTTTTCTGTTTTTTATACTATTTTGTCAGCAAGTCCATTCAGGGCCCTTTTAGAGCTCAGCCTTGTAGAGGTAAGGGTATCTATCTATCTATCTGTGTGGCTTTTTAGAATAGTATTGCTGGAGAATATCTGTAGGTGGTGACTTGGTCCTCCTTCCACACTTTTATTAAGGGCTGAAAGTTGATTATCCTCCTTAGGCAAGAAGAGGTTGCACTGTAATAGTCAATTTGGGTATGGTAGTTGGAGCCTGTACCTATTTTATACAGTCAGAGCTTGCTAATCTACCCAAAGGTGATCAATTCCTGTAAAGTCAGGATGGACTGAAATGCTATAGTACAGCTGCTTGATGAACTCACCATGATAGGAGATAATGGACACCTTCTAGTCTTAATATTATTTGTACTGCCTCTCTGGACACCTTCTAATCTTAATATTATTTGTACTGCCTCTCTGGACCCCTTCTCATCTTAATATTATTTGTACTGTCTTTCCGGTCCCTCTGTGTTAACGTGTAGCGATAAATATGCAGCCTAAGAATTCTAGTATTCATACCAAGAGCTTAGAATGAAACTAGCTATGGGAATTTGCATATATTGATTGCAGCCACTGTACTGACATATGGTAAGTTTCACACTAACTTATACACATTAACTACCTGAGAGAGGCACCATGTTTATATGCCCCAAAGTACTAGTGATGAGGGCAGAGTATCAAATGAAATACGTCTTTTTTTGCTAGATCATGGAAGGGTTCAATAACTATTTCCATCAAGCTTTTAAATTAAGTATTTTTAGTAGCTGGCACCATAGCTTTAAAGAACTAATTTGGTTTCACTCCTTGGATCCTGGATGGGCAGTATATGCTTCTTGAATCAGTGATTAACACGTCAGGCAGCCAGTAAGGGGTTCTGCAGGAGGAGCCATTCACTGTAGGAAAAACGGGGGCTGCTGTATGTTCCTTTGTAGGAATAATTTATATAGATGATGGGTTAATGGAAAAACAAGAATGGAGGCAATTAGTTATTGTTAGTGTGATCCCCTCAGAATAATACATGGAAACAGAACTTTTGTTATTTATTTATTTGGCATTTGTTTGCCAGGAAGAGTCTGACTGGGTCAGGGAACCTGTTTTCGGTGGAGGCCCAGGGAGAAAAGCTACATGTACAAAGAATATTAGAAAGTAAAGCAAGCAGAATTTAAACAGTAACTTAACATGTACAGCATTAAAGGTATGGTTAGCAGAACATCTTTACAAAATACAGATAATTAGCACTGAAAGAGAAATGTAACAGGTCATTTAGAACGTACAACATACAACATGGTTAGAAATATATTTACAATATACTGCTATTTAGTACATTACAAATTACATGTGATTAACATATTAGCTTTCACAACAAATAGTACATCTAACTGGTACATATTTATAAGTACAAGTACCATAAAAGTCAACTTGTGGTCACCATATTTGTTTAGAGTACAATAATTTTTGTAAAGAATGTTGTTTTTTTCTGGAACATGTAGATAGAAGGGTGTGCATATAGCCTTAGTATATAGGAATATGTGGGAGTTTGAGATAAGAAAATTATGTTTCAGTTTACAGCATGGAGTGAATAAATATATTGTTTGTTTTGAGTGTAATGTGGCTTACTTTGTGTTATACTGGGATGGGTTCTGAAATATTTGGATGTGAAAGTGATAGTAGATATAATAGGAATTATGATAGATTGAAAGACAATTTAGTATGAGTTTGGGATGACTGAGTGAGAGTAAATGATATGATTTTGAAGGTGAAGTGATAGTTTCTGAGTAGGGAAAGAAAAAAGGGGGGGGGCAGGTGTTGTAGTTAGGTAGGGGAGGAGGTTAGCTTGGAGTCATACATGTGTTAGGTGTTCCTTTAGGTTGGCTGTGATGAGTGCCAGGCCTGAGATTGTTTTGATTGCTTGGGGAGGGAGTTCCATAGTTTTGAGATGGAGTAGGAGTATAGAGAGTGGCCAGGTCTTTGGGAGGGTTTGGAGATTGCTATAAGGTTTTTGTTTTCTGATCACAGTGATCTGTTAGGTATATAGGGATTGACTAGCTATTCTACAGCAGGACAGGCTGTGGGTTTGTAAATTAGGTTGTATATAATGGATAACTGAATGTGTGCCAGCTGGTTTGGGAGCTCCAGACAGTTGAGTTCTCTTGGTGGTTTGCTGTGGTGTGTGTGGAAATTGGCATTTGTGGCAAACTTAGCAATCTTATTGTAGCATTGTTCTAATTTGGACTTAGAGGAGTTCTGAAGGTTGGTGAGTATAGAAGCACTGTAGAACAGGGAGGGGAGCAGGAAAGTTTTAGCTAGGGTTGTTTTAGTTGTAGTGGTTAGGAACTGTTTATTTCTATAAAGCAGCCCTAGTTCTGGTGAGTTTTCTTTATGTTTTGTTGGATATGAGAGTCAAAACTGAGTTTGTTGTCAATAATGATGCTTAGTAGTTTTGTTTCCTGTACTCTTTCAATAATTGTATTATTAGTGGAGTAGATGTTGAATTGGCCTGGGCCAAGAGTGGTATTTTTGGGATGAAAGAATTAGTTTTTTTGGGATGTAGAAAGAGTTGAGCTTTAGTAAGCCAGGATTCAATGGTGGCGAAAGATTCTTGAGTTCTAGAGATAAGTTCAAGTAGGGTGGGGGAGGTACAGATGATGGTGGAATCATCTGCATATTTAATGAGGGTTCTGGATGAGGAGAAAGTGTATAAGATATGTACGTTGTCTGTAAATATGTTGAATAGTAGAAGACCTAGAATGGAGCCTTGTGGGACACCTGTAAGGTTATGTAGAAAGGGGGAAAGTAGATCAGACCATTTAACTGCCTGTTTCCGGTCTTGTAGGTAGCTTTGAAACCACTGAACTGTGTTGTGGATGCAGCCTAGTTTGAACACTGTGTCTAGGAGTAGGGGGTGGGAGACTGTATCAAAGGCTTTAGATAGGTCAAGGAAAACAGAGGAAATAGTTTCCTTCCTCTCTGGCTCTGTTCATGGTACCTATAAAGGATATTAATGCTGTTGATGTACTATGCCCAGGTCGGAAACCGTGTTGAGTGTGAGTAAGTAGATTGTTCTTGAGTAGGTAGTTCATTAATTGTTGGTGAACACACCTTTCAAGGTTTTTATATATAGGTGATAAGATGGATATGGGGTCTGATGTTTCAGTGGAGTTCCCACCTTTGTGGATTGGAGTGACATAAAATAATTTACATATGGTGGGAACTATGGATTAAAATAATGATTTGTTTATTAGGATACTGATGGGATAGGTGACAGAGATAGTGGTGAGTTTAAGGTATTGAGGAGGGAGATTGTCGGCTGATGTAGAGCAAGGTTTTAGTCTGAGTAGTAGTTTTTTATGGTTGCTGTGGTATGGGCTGAAATGAGAAGGAGGTCTGGTTGTCTTTGTGTTGGTTCTTTGTGATGTTGTGGGCAGGGCATGGGTTATTTGATAGCAGGTTAGTGGTGTTAGTGAATAGGAGTGAGGGTGAGGTCCCTGCGTTGGAGTAGTTTGGGAGTAGGTCAGCTATTGATTTTATGAAGTGCTTATTAAATTCTTCCCCTAGTACAGAAGGAGGGGTGTAGGGTGATGAGGAATGCTCTTTATTTGTCCCAGGATTTAAAAGGGTTGATACTGAGTGCTAGAATTTTTTGGGGTTCCATTTATTTGTAGTTGAAGATGTGAGTTGTAGGATTTTTTGGTTTTATTTGCCAGTTTTGTCATGTTGTTGCAGAGGGTTTTGAAGAGGATGAGATTTTGTTCTGTTTTATTTTGTCTTCATGTTTTCCAGGCTTTGTCTCTTTATTTCATTAAGTTTATACAGCCTTGGGTGATCCACAGGTTTTTTTGTCCTTTTTGTCCATAAAGGGGTAGTTATCCAGTATTTTTACAAAGGTGTTGTTAAAGTAGAGGACTGGGTCATTGAGTTGTAGTACTTTAGGGGTATCCAGCTGATTTTTAGGAGTAGATCATTAAGTTTTTGTTGGTTGAGATTTGCAGTGTTTCTGATGGTTTTCATGGTGTGTGTTGTTGGTTGGTGAGTGTTGGCTCAAATGGCGACTGTTGAAAGATGGTCACTAAGAGAGACAGGGAGTGTACCTGAGGATGAGAAGTTGGTTGGGTGGGATACTAGGATCCAGTCAAGTGCAGATTGGTGAGTAAAGTCTTTGTTGTACCTAGTTGGACTGTTAATTAGTTGTGAAAAGCCATATGGGTTAATAGCATTACTGGGGGTGTTGGCAGCAATAGTATCCCAGTTGATGTTTACATCACCTAGAATTATTGTTTCATGCTTGATATTTTGGGATATCCAGGATAATATATCTTCCAGGATTGGTATATTGTTTCCTGGATGAATATATATAACTATGATACAAATTATTTTACTTTTATTTAAATTCAGGAAAGACATTAATATCTCAGCACTGTAAAAGGAGGGTATGTTGTCTGAGTAGGATATAATGTTGAATACAGAGGGGTATAGTAGAGCTATCCCTCCTCCTTTCTTTTGGGATCTATCTTTTCTGATAATGGCAAAATTGGGAGGTGTTATTTCAGAATCTTTTACATTGTGGTTTAACCATGTTTTGGCCAAGGCTAATATATCTGGTTTATTTTGTTCTATCTAGGTGTGTAGTGGGGCTATTTTATTGCATACACTTCTTAAGTTCAGTGTTATGTTTAGGTTTTTAGGGTTAAGTTTGGGATTAGCTTTTATAGCCGGTCCTGGGTTTGGCTGTGTGTCCTCACTTTGAAGTAAAAGGGAGATTAGGTATGTGTAGAGCATGTTATAATATGTTTTTGGTATAGGTGAGTGATGTATAAGATTTGTAGGCATAGCAGAAGCTAGACTGGGGCTGAATATATATGGGATGGTGTAGTGAATCAGCTGGGGAGAGATGTTTGAGTAGTTGTATTGATTAATAGGGAGATGGGTTGTTGAGGTTCCTGTTTTGTAGCTACTTGTGGAGATTTGAGATGGTAGAGTTGTGAGTAGGTTGAGAGTTATCAGTAATGTACTTAAGACAATAATATCATTTTTGAAGCAAGGATAAGGGTATATAGTGATGTTAAGAAGTTATGTGTGATGGGCTGGTACAGTAAGTTTGATTTCATGCAAAAGACTAGTGTATGGTGTAGTTGTATCTTTAAATAGTTATTAGTTGAGTACAAGTGTGGAGAGGGGCCTTAGATTTGGTGTTGTATAACCGGTTATTTGGTTTGTGGGAGGGGTTTGGTAAGTTATAAAGATGGAAATAGTGAGGGTGGAGATTAGGGGTAGGGTAGGGGAGCTGAGTGAGCCCAAGCATAGCGAGGGTGAATGGAGTGGGTTTGACCAGATTGAGTAGAGAGTTATTGAAAAGAAACAATCAGGCAAGTTACATACAGAGATGGTAGGGAAGAAAAGGAAAGGCACAGATTAATTTGTAGAAGTTAGAAGATGCAAGTCATCAGTTTTCTTCTGAGTTAAATATAAATAGTGGAGGAAAAAACCTGAGCTAATTACATAGAAAGGGGAAGAGAAAAGTTAAGTTATTTGACTACTAAGAAGTAGGGGAGAAAGTGTAGAGCATAGGATGGGTGCACAGGATTTCATAAGGTTAAGACAGTAAAGTCAGTGGCTGGAAGAGGCAGTAGCAGAAAGGGTTAAATATAGATGGGTTTATGCATGAAGTGGTGATGTACAAGCAGCTGGTACAGAAATACACATGATGAGAAACCATTAGATAGAAACTGAAGGATGTATATACATTAACATTTAGGAATTTCCTTGATCTTTTCTTTGTGGTCATTCAGGACTCCAATGACGGCAGTATTTTTGTGCCATGCAGAGGAGTTTATCCTTACAATAGTGTCAGCTCAGCAATTAGAGAAAGAATCAGTGATGGGTTATGTAGGGCCTAATAAAAAAGGAGGGAGAAAGTGAGATGTTATCCAAGGGTACACTGAGATATGATATAGGAACTAACACAGGAAAAACAAACAGATTTAGGTAGAGTAGATAGGGACTGTAGGGGATATACAGAAGTTAAGGTACTACATTAAAGGGAGTAAATGATAGTAAGGTAGTACATTAAAGCACAGAAATGAGGTAACTTGAGGAGGTTAGCTAGAGTTTGTAGTGATGGAATCGAAAGGTAAGCACAATAGGAGGAAATGAAAGGTATAAAAGATTTACAAGGACTCAGAGGAACAGCAGAATATAACCATGTGGAGTGTTTGATATACAACAGAAAAACAAATGACACTACAAGCTGAATGTTCCAAACATATGGTAGTACAAGATAAGCAAACAATGTTGTGAAGTAAAAATACATCAACAAAGAAAACAACAAAAATGATACTGAAAGCTGTACATTCCAGTGTATGGTAAAAACAGATCGAGGCAGCTATTTTTGCATTTAACAGCTTGATAAAAGTTGTGCATCAAAGAGAATAATTGCTGAGAATGATGCTTTCTATTCCTTGACTTCCAAGGCTAGTAGTGCACATATAAACATGCAAGTTATTAGACTCTCATTCATATTTCTGGTGCTGGCTGTATGGTATTTGTATTTATTTATTTGTTTATGTAAGTGGGCTGATCTACTAGAGACCATTTTCATTCATGAACTTGTTGCATAGTATGTAGACAATCAGACCATTGAGATTTAGTTAGAGACTTAAGGCTTAAGATCATACCTTAGAAAATATGTATTTATACTAAAATTTAAAGGTAGACATTTTACGTATAACATTTTACACTGTTAAAAATCGCAGGCTTCATTCAGTCGCACTGCTATGGAAGAAAAGGATCACAGACAACAGACTACAGCAGGTATGCAAATGGAGAATGCACAAGCAGTTGTTTTGTGTGGCAGCATTGATCACAGAGTTGAACACTGATACGTTAAAAGTGACAGGGACAAACTTTTCTTAGTATAAAACTCAAAAACCATAAGGCAACATTCTTGATATTTCACAGTCAAAGTATATATTATTAACTGTACTGTGTAATAATTTGACATTCCACGTTCTTTAACTCAGTTATGTCTTTTCAGTATAGTATACCTCATTACTGATATTAACTTGCTTTTGAGACATTTTATTTCTTTATTATTGTTATACTGATACTTAAATGTATCCGCAGTCTGCTCCTTCAAGTCCTTGGTGTTGAAAATAATCCAGTGATAATCTTGCAAGTATACTGTGTTGATATTTTTACTGCGATGGCCTGGGAAATAACCAAAAACATTCTTTAGGTCACCCACTTAACACATAATAAATAATTAATAAATTCAAGTAAGAAACTTCAAAAGGCAACCCAGAGCTGATATATGGGTCTAGTAGCTTTGGTCTAAACTGTTTTTGGTTGACACATAAATTGTTAACAAAAAAGGAGTAAAACAGAAAATATTGACAGAACTGATATTACACCATTGAGAGATATATTCCTTTGCCTCACTGCAGTGCAACCTTGGAGTTGGTATATTTAATTAGCAGGGGGTGTGGGAGGCTTGCCCTCATGCAAAGATATTGTCTTTTTATGTACTTATTTTCTTTCAACTTTTTTTGGTTTAGACCTTCTTTGCTGACTATTTGCATGTTGATCAAAAGCAATTTAGAGTAAAGCTACTATACCCATCATAGCTCTCAATTGTATGGATTGTCACAGAATGTCAAGATATTTGCTTCATATTTTTGGTTTGTTTCTCAAAAAATTATGTTTTTTCTGTCAAATCACTAAGGACTGAAGTCACTAAATAATGACATACATTTGAGTTTCAGACTTTATAGCTTTCAAAAAGTGCATGTTAACACAAATCCTATTATTCTAGCAATTTCCTAGGCTTGTAAAAACAATATTTAATAACTGTCCCTATTCTTAGGTCTTTGTCCCCTATTATTTTAGGCTGTGTCCAGATTTCTTGCTCTAAGAGGCTGAAATGTATGATACCCATATATCGCTTCTCAGCATTTTAGCTAAGATCAAGTGTAGTATAAATATATATATATATATATATATATATATATATATATATATATATATGGGAACACTTCACATAATCGAATTACTGAAATCTCGAATTTCATATGGTCGAGACCATATGATAATTGAATGTGTGTATTGTTTAGAAATAAGACTTTACTTACCTTAATACATTACGTGCACACAGAGGCAAGTATTGTTGTACGCCTTGTGTGTACAAATAATTTTTTGTTTTTTTTTCTGTTGGCAGGAAGTGA